>NC_090246.1:35959231-36259231 GCF_037325665.1 Littorina saxatilis
CTATGTGTGTGACTGCACGTGTTAAATTTGTGTGCGAGTGGGTTTGTGTGACCCTGTGTGTGTGTATGCCTGGTTTGTTCACTGTAAAGTTTTCAACTTATCAAAAAAAGAATTTCACATGCAAACAAAAATGCAAATCACACCATCACAAGCTTCATTTACCTGTAGCTTTCCATGCCCGTGAAGTGTCGTCTCCACAGTTCCTGGCGTGTTTCACCATCGTACAGAACCAGAAAGCCTTCAAACGCTGACATGAGAATGTCTGCTGTACCGTCTCCAGTCAGGTCTGCTAACACTGGCGGCACCATCACACCTTTTTCTTTGCCGCTGTAAGGAGTAATATTTTCCATCCATTTTGAACTAATTGTCCGCCAGTTCACACTGAGAGTTTTCTGTGAAGATTCTAACAAAAAGACATGTCACTATTAATTTTAAAGGGTATGATTCACACCTCACTTTTTGAACTACCTAATAACAACGAGTCTATAAACTCTGTGTCTGTGTGTTGTCTTTTTTTTTTTTTGAGGAGGGGGGGGGGGGGGGAGAAGGGTTATTCTTCCAGCGATACAGGTTTCTATTCAGACAGAATGGGGTCTACATTAAGATTTTATTAAGCTTTTCTACAAATAACAAAGTGGACAACATGCGTGCACCCGATCACTACAAATGCACGTCAACATAGAGGAATGCACATTTATTCCTATACACACGGAGTTTTAAGGGAACAAAGGTCTGTCGACTGGACCATATTTGCAATTTCACCGTTGAAAACCAGCTCACCTGAAAAGGCTATGAAGAGGAAAGGGACCGCTTTTCAAGATATAGCTGTTGAGGTCCTCAGCCGAGACAATCATCAAATCGCCTGTAAAAAATTGTTCAATGAAGTCATACCTCAACAAGAAGAGCAAACGCTCGATCGAGTCACTTTCGCAGTTCTGAATATTATATGAGGCATCAGATGGACAGGAAGAAATTGCTATTCACAACACAATGAGTCACGTTCACATAAAATTTGAGCCCGGTCACTTTTATAGTTTCCGAGAAAAGCCCAACGTTAAGTTGTGTGTTGCCGAACAGAAAAGGCTAGTTATCTCCCTTGTTTTTCTGATAACGTTCGTAAAAGGCTACAGATGTAAATACTTTGATGTAAAGAATAATCCTACAAAGTTTCAATCACATCCGATGAACTTTGTCAAAGATATAAAATGTCTAATTTTTCCTTTGACGCTGACCTGTGACCTTGAAAAAGGTCAAAGGTCAACGAAACCATCGTTAAAGTGTAGAGGTCATTGGAGGTCACGACTAAACAAAATATGAGCCCGATCGCTTTGACAGTTTCCGAGAAAAGTCCAACGTTAAGGTGGTGTCTACGGACGGCCGGCCGGACGGCCGGCCGGCCGGACAGACTAACACTGACCGATTACATAGAGTCACTTTTTCTCAAGTGACTCAAAAACAGGAACTTTTTGTCTTTAAAAAAAAAAAAAAAACCTGTTTGGGCAGACTTAAGATTTCAGTGAAAGTTCTCATGAGCTATAATTCTTACTAAAACAATTTGTGAGCTGTCTTTAAGGTTAGTAAAATTCTTAATTCTACCATGACGTTAAACACACTAAAGTAATACATAACAGCAATTTATTTTCTGAAGCAAGTATGAGACATAACTCATTCAGATCTTGACAGAATTAACAATTCAAAAAGCCAGAAACAAATATTTTTTTAAAGTATTCCACAAATCTGATCAAATTAGGTCAGAACTGAGAAGTAAACGGAAGTAAATTTAAAGATATTTCGAAAAGAAAATGGCTGAAATGTACATTAATTTCAAAGAAGTTTTACTGTAAAAATAATAACTCAATTACTTCCAGTATCAGCTTACCTGGTACAGTCTCTCCACCACTACCAAACAGGAAGTAGGTGGAGCCATTGGCAGTGGTGTGCCTGACTGGACTCATGTACGTCTCCTTGTTATTAGGCAACTCCAGATGACGTCCTATTGGCTTGCCTGTCGCTCCTGATAGAAATACCACTCTCCCTGATGCTCGGTCATGATCCTGTCGAGAAATAAAGTGTGAACAAAGTGACTGCGGTTCTTCCACCAGAAACAATTAACAAGTCGCGTAAGGCGAAATTACTACATTTAGTCAAGCTGTGGAACTCACAGAATGAAACTGAACATAGTCCGCCGCTAGTGCAAAAGGCAGTGAAAGTGACGAGCCTGTTTGGCTCGGTTGCGCTGTGCTTCATAGCACGCTTTACTGTACCTCTCTTCGTTTTAACTTTCTGAGCGTGTTTTTAATCCAAACATATCATATCTATATGTTTTTGGAATCAGGAACCGACAAGAAATAAGATGAAATAGTTTATAAAACGATTTCGGAAATTTAATTTTAATAATAATTTTTATATTTTTAATTTTCAGAGCTTGTTTTTAATCCAAATATAACATATTTATATGTTTTTGGAATCAGAAAATGATGAAGAATAAGATGAACGTAAATTTGGATCGTTTTATAAAAAAATTGTTTTTTTACAATTTTCAGATTTTTAATGACCAAAGTCATTAATTAATTTTTAAGCCACCAAGCTGAAATGCAATACCGAACACCGGCCTTCGTCGAAGATTGCTGGGCCAAAATTTCAATCAATTTGATTGAAAAATGAGGGTGTGACAGTGCCGCCTCAACTTTTAAAAAAAGCCGGATATGACGTCATCAAAGGTATTTATCGAAAAAAATAAAAAATATCCGGGGATATCATTCCCAGGAACTCTCATGTCAAATTTCATAAAGATCGGTCCAGTAGTTTGGTCTGAATCGCTCTACACACACACACAGACACACACACACACACACTGACACACACATACACCACAACCCTCGTCTCGATTCCCCCCTCTACGTTAAAACATTTAGTCAAAACTTGACTGAGAAAAAAAGAATAAAATCATTCAGCAGTGAACGTGCGAGAATATTTTGCACGAGATATTGTTCCCCGATGTGTGTGTACATCTGAAGCTGAGCTATGGCTGGTCCTTCATTTTATAGACTAATGTATTTGATCTCTATGCTTAATAAACAGACAGACTTTCTGCTTCTCAGTTCCAAGACTAGTTTCAACCATGAGAAACTCTTGACTTGTTCGCAACCTAGACCCAGTACATGTACTGACTTGACATGTATCTGTGATGTGTATGCAATAGTAGTCTTTTTAAACGTTAGTACATGCATTTAATGCTTATACAGTGGAGTCCGGGTACAACGAATCTCAAGGGAGATACATTTTAGTTCGTTATATCAGTAATTCGCTGTAGAGTTTTCAACCCTAAATGGCCTCAAGACAAGTTTTCCCACTCACCTTCAAATGATCGTCCCATCGATCTTTCCTTGGAGAGTACAATCTCTGCATGCTTCATAATATAATCCATAGAGAGGCATAGTTCAAATGTTCACTTTACTGTAATTTTAGAAGTAAAATTTAAAAAGTCGTGTAAAAGCATGTATGGTATTTTCCGGGTCATAAGGCGGGACTTTTTTTCCTGGAATGTATCAAAATAGAAAAAAATCAAAGAGACCGCCTGAGTACCAGTCAAACAACTTGTGATAATGCATGTTCAGCTGAGACATCAAAGAGACCGCCCCATAGATTAAACTGTCACTGACCCCTGTGCAGGAAGTGTTTCCTCTCTCATATGACAGGGGAACCACCTCATAGCTAAAACTGGGTCATTGACCCCTGGGAAGAAGGTCAGTGTCTATAAAAAAAACGCTCGCGCTGGACCCGAGTACTCTTCAGACATTCACACACACACACATACACACTCTCTCTCTCTCTCCCTCTCTCTCTCTCTTTCTTTCTTACACACACACAAACACACACACACACCACACACACACACACGAGTACAGACTCATGCACGCGCACACACACACACACACACAAACACACACTCACACACACAAACAGTAACACTAACACATGTGCACAAAATGAACACACACACACACCGCGCGAGAGAAAAAGACTACAGGGAGGCATTGACGTCAAAGACTTTCGACCGTGACGTAATTACGTCACTATTCTTTGTTTACGGTACCATTCCGCGGCTTTGCTACGAGTATGCCATAGTCTTGGTTGGCCGAGACCTTGCACCGTTCGTTGTAGCCTTGTGACTTTTAGAGACAAAACTGCTCTGGGGGAATGAAAACGTGTTTGTTATAAGAGGGGTTCGTTATGCAAATGAGTTCAAAAGGTTCGTTGTAGCCCGAAAGTAACAAGTAAGAAATAGAAGGCTGCCTGCCGGGAAATCAATGGCAGTTCTTTAAAAGCGGGATTTCGTTTTACCCAGGTTCGTTATAGCTGGACTCCACTGTACATGTAACTGTGGTGTTGTTGTTTTCTATTTATGCAACACCACTGCAATTTCTCATGTTTGAGATAACAAAATAAATTGTATTTTATTTGAAGAAAAAAACATATAACACCAGCAAGAGTTTACTTTGCCATCTAGCTAGCACATCAAAATATGTAAGTCGTAGCGTATCCCCCCCCCCCCCCCCCTCCCTCCCCTCCAAAACAAGCTTACACAAAGAATCATGCACTGGCAGTTCCTTTTACAAACATTATTACCAGACAATAAACTCTACATTATTACAAATCCATTCTTACTTGGGCACAAAAAGGCTAAAAGACAGGAAGCAAAGAAAAAATTGAAGAAAATGACAGGAAGGGAAAAATCACAGAAAGACAGAAACGGTCAAAGAAAAAAAACTATGATCGGAAAGAACGACTGGAAAAAATAGGACAGCGAAACCAACCCACCAAACAAACAAGACACAAGCACGAACCTCAGGTTCTCTTGACTGATTGCCCCCATGGGTGACCAAAAAATCCAAAATACCATCCCCGTCCACATCAGGTATGTCCAGGGCTCGAAACACTGTCCACTCAGGGACAAAATGGCCGCTCCAGGTCTTGTTGTCTGCATCAGTCACCCAGTGTGTTTTACCTAGGACAACAAGAACACAGATACAGAGAGAGAGAGAGAGAGAGAGAGAGAGAGAGAGAGAGAGAGAGAGAGAGAGAGAGAGAGAGAGAGAGAGTGATGTGTGTTTTTGTGTGGGTTAGTGGGGGGGGGGGGGGTTGGTGTAGAGGGTAGTGTGTGTGTGTGTGTGTGTGTGTGTGTGTGTGTGTGTGTGTGTGTGTGTGTGTGTGTGCGTGTGTGTGTGCGTGTGTGTGTGTGTGTGTGCGTGCGTGCATGTGTTTTAGTGTTACTATTTTCATGCTTTGTCCACATATTCTCTTCAAAAAAGGTTTAAGACTCATTCCATCTTTAAAAATTTGGTAAAAATCAAGGGTCCAATAACTGAATTGAAACTTGCCTCTTTTTAGAATTCAAATAAGAAGGGCAAAGCCCATACGACTCACATGCTTGACCTTGACAGCAATGACATCATACACTAAGAACTGCTTTACACATTTTTCCTACCAAAATACATGTGACCTTGACCCAAGGTCAAGGTCATCCAAGGTCATGCAACACAAAGCTGTTAATTCAAGACATAGGAAGTACAATGGTGCTTATTGGCTCTTTCTACCATGAGATATGGTCACTTTTAGTGGTTCACTACCTTATTTTGGTCACATTTCATAAGGGTCAAAGTGACCTTGACCATGATCATATGTGACCAAATGTGTCTCATGATGAAAGCATAACATGTGCCCCACATAATTTTTAAGTTTGAAACAGTTATCTTCCATAGTTCAGAGTCAAGGTCACTTCAAAATATGTATACAATCCAACTTTGAAGAGCTCCTGTGACCTTGACCTTGAAGCAAGGTAAACCAAACTGGTATCAAAAGATGGGGCTTACTTTGCCCTATATATCATATATAGGTGAGGTATTGAATCTCAAAAACTTCAGAGAAAATGGGAAAAATGTGAAAAATAGCTGTTTTTTAGGCAACATTTATGGCCCCTGCGACCTTGACCTTGAAGCAAGGTCAAGATGCTATGTGTGTTTTTTGGGGCCTTGTCATCATACACCATCTTGCCAAATTTGGTACTGATAGACTGAATAGTGTCCAAGAAATATCCAACGTTAAAGTTTTCCGGACGTCCGGACGGACGTCCGGACGTCCGGACGGACGGACGGACGGACGGACGACTCGGGTGAGTACATAGACTCACTTTTGCTTCGCATGTGAGTCAAAAAGGACTGTGCCTGCTTTGCTCTACACTACTCGTCATAAAAAAGTACACACATACATTTAGCTGTCGATCTTTGTGATGCGACGAGTTATATTAAAACTAAGTATATCGCCAGAAAGGTAATTCATTCCCCTACAGTATGAAATAAAGAGTTCCATTTTTCGTAAATTAGTGTTTATGCAGTGTACCGGAGACCTAGGACACCCCCAAAATTTAAATTCGCAAAAGCAAATTTGCAGACACTAAAATAGTAATACACAAAAAGTCAAAATAAGCAAGAGTGACCCTGTTTTTGATCTCAAATTGAAGAACAACTCATTTTCTACCCATAAAAATTAATTTGGTTCAGCAGTGTTGTTCTACCATTTTAAAGAATACAGGTGTCACAAAAACTTATACATTTTCTGGCTCTTAACTTTTTTTCAAGAGTTATAATATTCACCTGTAGCCAGATCAACGGCCTGAACTGTGGATTGTCGGCCAGTGAAGATACAGTCCGGCTTGTGATCCCCACTGATGTCATGGTGACAGTTGGTGAAGATGAGTCCAGAGCGTAACCTTGTCCGCCACAGCACTTTATGATCAAAGCCTCGCAGTGCCACTACTTCGCCGAGACACGGGTAAAGAAATTCTGAACATGGAAATATGTGGCACAGATTAAGACACTTAGATACAACAGGCATAGGAATTCCAAAATAGAAAAAACTCTGAAAATAGGCCTAGGCCCAGGCGGGGTACAGGGACAGACCCCGTATGGGGGATCAGGCCCGGCCCCGGGGGCGAAAAGAAAAACAAATTTTACCATTTTAGACCAATATTTAGATAGTTCTCGTGTAAGCAAATAATGGATAGAGACAATAGTATACATTTAATTTAATTTACCTTTTTTTAGCCGCAGACAATTTTTTACTTTTCCTGAAACGTAATTTCCTTTTCGTGGAAATCCACGATTTCACGGACAATTCCCATGCCTGATACAAGCATGCATTGGAGAACATTCACAAACATATATATATACATGTGCGTCCACACACACACACACCCACAACATTAATTCGACCAGTATTTTGTCAAACTGTCTGACTATACTTGTTTGATAACTTTCCTTTTGGGACACACCGCCAAGCAAACATACAAGTGAAGAAAAGAAAGCACCCCACAGCTAACAAAGTGTTAATTAAGGGCCTGACTTTTATCTTGTCCCCTCTGTCATATCTAGGCATAAAACGTCACACAAGGGGGGCCATGCAAGAACCAACCTAGCTCCAAGCAGCTTTGTTTCATAGTGTGCGAAGACAGAAGTGCTTGTGTCTTCATGTACTGTTGGAGACTGGTAATCCCCACTAGGATATCGTCCAGACCATCGCCATCCACATCCGTCAGGAACACACTAGCCTCACTTGCTGAAATAACAAACAAACAAACAAACAAACATAAATTAAGTCATATAGCTGTCCCCGTGTTAAACAGATAGTGTAAAAACATACAGTGCAACAGACGAACTCATGGAGTTATACTCATAGAGGTTTGATGTGAAAGTTAAAGTTCCATGAGTAATATACATAGTTATCCTACATACCTGAGAGAGACACCCGTGAGATAATAATCGTTCAAATCACACGTGTGTACATCATGTAAATGAGGTCATGTCAAGCAAGTCTGGCAGGGACCTGTTTTTCTACTGCTTATGATGCCAAAGTCACCAAGACAAACGTCATTATAGAAAACAAAATTGCGCTCGCTAATTACCCTTGATGAATTTTTAGAACTAATACGTCAAAATTTCAGAGTGACGTTTCTTTACTTTGACGTAATAGATTGCACGAGAGATCGAGGTTCCAAAACAAGTGTCTTCAATTTAGCTGCCTCGACTGCAGGACATTTTCAGTAAAATACACGTAAGTACAGTATGTAGGATAAACAGAATACTACATGGCTTGCTGTGTCATACCAGATTTACACTCGTTGCTTTTTCAAAAAATGAACAGCTCGCTTTCGCTCGCAGGTCAATATTTTAAACAAGAAGAGCAAACGCTCGATCGAGTCACTTTCGCAGTTCTGAATATTATATGAGGCATCAGATGGACAGGAAGAAATTGCTATTCACAACACAATACAGATGTAAATAATTTGATGTAAAGAATAATCCTATAAAGTTTGAATCAAATCCGATGAATAGTTTCAGAGATATGATATTTCAATTTTTTTCCTTCAAGACATACCTGTGACCTTGAAAAAGGTCAAAGGTCACCAAAGCAGACGTCAAAGTGTAGAGGTCACTGGGAGTCACGTTCACATAAAATTTGAGCCCGGTCACTTTTATAGTTTCCGAGAAAAGCCCAACGTTAAGTTGTGTGTTGCCGAACAGAAAAGGCTAGTTATCTCCCTTGTTTTTCTGATAACGTTCGTAAAAGGCTACAGATGTAAATACTTTGATGTAAAGAATAATCCTACAAAGTTTCAATCACATCCGATGAACTTTGTCAAAGATATAAAATGTCTAATTTTTCCTTTGACGCTGACCTGTGACCTTGAAAAAGGTCAAAGGTCAACGAAACCATCGTTAAAGTGTAGAGGTCATTGGAGGTCACGACTAAACAAAATATGAGCCGGATCGCTTTGATAGTTTCCGAGAAAAGTCCAACGTTAAGGTGGTGTCTACGGACGGCCGGCCGGCCGGACGGCCGGCCGGCCGGACAGACTAACACTGACCGATTACATAGAGTCACTTTTTCTCAAGTGACTCAAAAAACCTTGTGTAAATCTGGTACAACACAGCAAGCCATGTAGTATTCTCTATGTACCTGCAATGCGAGGCCCCTCCGATGAGAGTCTGCGTGCATGACTGTCAAGACTGTCTTGTTTCAAAAGAAAATGTGTAACTCCAAACTCCATCAAAGGATGAGATCTGAAGGAGAGTTTATGTGAGCAATGACCATAAAAGAAATAATATATTCAGACTTAACAACTCACATGAAATTAAAAAATAAAGTACTAAGTAATATTTCAATGTTCAGTAAAGCGTTCTGTGAAAAGCAAAATTATACAGTAACTTTGAAGTAAAATTCATTACTACAGTATAACAGGGATGGCCAAATCTCAAAATGTTAACTCGCAAGCCGGGCGAGTAACTTCAAGAAAGTCATTAGCCCCCCCAGAAATTTCACTGGCCCGGTACAATTATACCACAGTTGCTGCATCTTCAGTGTTTATATGGCATTGAAACTCGATATATTAAAACCAAGTGTTGCATTTGATCAGAATTTTCACTGGCCAGCTATAGGGTTTCTACAAGCCAGGCGGATTTTTAACTCGCGCCTGGCGATCGGGCAGACAATTTGGCCATCCCTGTATAATAAACAATACAGCCAGCTGTCTTACCACTGTTGTTAAAGAAAAGCGTCCAGTCCCCATACGGAACGTACTGTTCACCATGAACAATCCCAGCATTCACTTCTTGACCGAGGATCACAAAAGCTGCGCTAACGAGAGCAGCGACCAACAACGCACAGCTAACCACAACAACGACGATCACATTTCTTCGAGTCTTTCTCCGTCTGTTTCTGACAGCAAATCCATTGCTCATAGCATTAGGTGCAGGTGACCCGAGGTCATACATTGGAAGTGCATCATGCTTCTCTGAAGACTTGATGTTGTTTTCATCGCCTCTTCTGAATTCCAAGCCATCATCTTCTTCGTCGCTTGGTACAGACTGCAGGAGAGGCGAGTATTGGGCGCTCTTGCCGCTCATGTTGTCTGAACTGTAACACAACAATGATTTTGTAAATATGTTAATTTTTACTGGACTGAAATAGTACAACCATGTTACGTCGTATGGCAGTAAGCAGTATGGGTGTTACATGATGGGCACGATAGCTTGGTGGTTAAGACGTCTGCCTTCCGACTTGAAGGTTTGGGGTTTGAATCCCGGCTGTGCCTTAAGGGTTAAAGGGTCGAGATTTTTCCAAATCTTCCAAGTCAAATTATGTGCAGACCTGCAATTGCCATATCCCCCTTCATGTGTAAACACAAGCACAACTTAAGAGTTAAAATGTGCCCCAAAAAGATGCTGTAATCCATGTCATAGTTTGGTAGGTAATAGAAACAAGAAAATACCCAGTATAGAATGCATCCCTCGAACGAAGTAATATATATGTACTGCCTTAATGGTGCGAGGACTGCATGTAAAGGGTCATACAGGTAATCACCCATGAACGCTGAAGAAGAACGAGAACAAGACCAAGAACAAGAACAAGAAGAGTGTTCTTTCTTTCTTTATTTGGTGTTTAACGTCGTTTTCAACCGTTCAAGGTTATATCGCGACGGGGAAAGGGGGGGGATGGGATAGAGCCACTTGTCAATTGTTTCTTGTTCACAAAAGCAGTAATCAAACATTTGCTTCAGGGGCTTGCAACGTAGTACAATGTATTACCTTACTGGAAGAATGCAAGTTTCCAGTACAAAGGACTTAACATTTCTTACATACTGCTTGACTAAAATCTTTACAAAAATTGACTATATTCTATACAAGAAACACTTAACAAGGGTAAAAAGAGAAACAGAATCCGTTCGTCGCCTCTTACAACATGCTGGGGAGCATCGGGTAAATTCTTCCCCCTAACCCACGGGGGGCAATCACCCATGAACGCTGAAGAAGAACGAGAACAAGACCATGCAAGAACAAGAACAAGAAGAGTGTTACATGGGTGCAATTCAAACTGTCTAAAGACAGCTAGTTAGTCACATTCAGCTGTCACCACTGTTTCCTAATTTTCTAGAATGCGTGCAGAACTATTTTTTCATGATCAGAAATATTGTTAAGCCAGGTTTTGTCATGTACAATATGTTTGCAATCAATTGTTTTTAACCATTGCTAAAAAAAAAAAAAAAGTACTTGAAATCCTGTAGAACAAAACACTATGCAGGGTGATATTTAATGCACTGCAACGTAGGTTAGCTCCTACTGCATAACTGAAGTGACATTTTACACAATCAGTACATGACATTGCATTGTGTTATTATACAGACACGTACCCACACGTAAAACTCTGTCTCACACACAGCGAAACACTTGTAAGACAACAGTACTTTGCACTTTACAGTTTTACTGTGGTAAAATTTCAGTACAGAGTGCATGTTTACATACCAGCTGAGAGAAGAACTTTTTGCTTCAAAAACAAATGGTAAATCCACAAGTCCTTTTCACATGACTTTTCCTCAACACACAAGCACAATCACTGCGTTTACATCCGGGGCACTTAATTTCACAAGGAAACTTTAAAGTATCTCTGCTTTACCCTGTTGACAATGATCTGGTGGCAAACTCCACTGTGGTCTAGCCTTGGGATTAAATTACCACTGTTTTTATACTGGTGAGTACTAGCAGCCTGAGCTTCTCCAATATCAGTGTTGACAATCCTTAGACACATGCTTTACCCTGAATTTAAGGGACTATTGTGTGTGCTGCTAGTGCAAGATTTTTTACAAACTTTATAAGATCACAAGAAAATCAGAGTGGATTTGTCTTTTTCAGACATATTTTCCAACAAATTTTATTTTTTTATTTGTGCATGCATGCATCTGTGCAAACATACATGTACTGACTAATATTTAAAATACCAGAAACACTGTGCAATCCAGTTAAACAGATAATAGTACTTCTACATTAGTACACAGTATACCAATTACCAGGATTATGGAAATACTGTGTACATGTGCCAATGTGACGTACTTCACTTGCTGTACTAATTGTTGTTCTTAATTAATTGTTTTTGAGCTGTTATTGTTTATCTGATAAGAAGAAATGGAAGAGGAAGAAGAACATTAATGAGGCCTCATTCAAAAACTTGTTGCACGTACAACAAAATATTACCTGTATTCAAAGCACTATAAGTATAGGTTTTTCTTTACACAGATTGATAAGTCATACCTTACCTGTTCTCAATACCAGTTTTTATACACTCTACACTTTCAGTTTCTGGAATAGTGCCTTCCATTGCAATAGTTTACACAACAATTGTCCACAGTAAAATGCACACAGGAAAACACACAATAATGTTTTCAACAACTGAAACCAATAATCAGGAAGTTTTGATTTATACTCTGTAAAACGGATGCAGCTTTAACACAGTTTAGAAAATTCTTCATGCACAGCTGTACTCTAACAATTAGGATTGCCTTGGTTAAAGGAGATGTAACTATAGTGTTTGGCAGACTTAGCTATCGGATAAAAAACAAAAAGTGCATCAGAAATATCACAAAAGTACATAAATAATACTACTGAGGCAATAACATATGGGATTGCTGTTTTAATTTTTAGCTTTTGCTTGAAAGCTAAAAATTAAAACAGCAATCCCATGTTGTTGCCTCAGTCAAATTCAAAACATTAATTTCCCCAAATATTTCAAAATTAACACATAAACTATATATATCTGGGTGGTAATTGCTTTGGAAGCAGCTTGCTGTATCCTTGCCAATGCAAAATATGGTTCCACCCCCCCACTGATAATGATTTTGTGTAAACATCTCTCTCTCTCTCTCTCTCTCTCTCTCTCTCTCTCTCTCTCTCTCTCTCTCTCTCTCTCTCTCTCTCTCTCTCTCTCTCTCTCTCTCTCTCTCTCTCTCTCTCCAGAACATGTATACATGTAATGTACAGTATGTACATGTATACATGTACAGCATTAAGTCCATATCTTATCTTTGAGGACAAAAAATAACTTTTTGTTGTGAGTCGTCAATAACTGACAGCTTCTTTAATAAAAAAAAATTAAAAGCATTCTGGGTTGGAACAGAGACATACATTGAAATCTAGCTATGTCTCTGGTTGGAATCTGGCAAACCTGTCTGCCTTCCTCGTAAAAAGTTTACAGTGTACTACCTTGGTCAAATTCTGTTTTGATGTCAAACTTGTTTCGCAAGCTCCCCCCCCCCCCCCCCCCCCCCTCTCTCTCTCTCTCTCTCTTTCAGAGCTTCACTGGCCGTAACTACAAATTCCCACCAGCCAAGAAAAAGTTGATTGAATAGGCCATGGTCAAAAGATCGTGTAGGTTACCTAGCCCAAAGTTAGGCTAGGATAGCAACTGATCAAAAGATCAGACAAAGGCTCAACAGCCTTAGTACCAGTCTGTCAACATATCATCATATCATATCATATCATAATTCTGCTCAGTATATGAGAGAGAGAGAGAGAGAGAGAGAGAGAGAGAGAGAGAGAGAGAGAGAGAGAGAGAGAGAGAGAGAGAGAGAGAGAGAGAGAGAGAGAGAGAGAGAGAGAGAGAGAGAGAGAATGACAATGACAATGACAATTCTTTATTTAACGAGGGTAGTAGATTAAGCAGTGGTCTGCTTTTTTACATCCAGCCCTCGCCCTAAAGAGGGACTAACTACAAAAATGAAATAAAAATACAAGATAAAAAATAGAAAATAGAAAACTAAAATTCTACATTTTAACAGATAACTAAAGTGAAAACACATTATACATATGTACACAAAATGCATTGCATTGAGGTAAATTGCGAGTTGATTGATGTGAATTAAGTGGTATAGTGCAGCTTGCACTTTCTCAACATCATGCTCTAATCCATACATTACATTATAAAGAAAATCAATCAAACAAGCAAGACATTGCTAAGATCATCACACATCTAAATACATGTAGTGGATGGTTTGTAAGTCCCTTCATTCGAAAAGGGTTTGTGTACATTATACCAATAAAGAGGAGAGGGGCATGTTTAATACAAAAGTTGAATACCATTTAAGACAAATATAATTTACTTTGACTTCATTACATAAGACAAATATCTGCTTTTAAAACTATCAGTGCTGGTAGTTTGCCTCTGGAATGTTGGAAGAGAGTTCCAGAGACTGCTACCTGAATACACTAAACTGGACTTAAACAGGTCAATCCGAGGAACAGGAGTGTTTAATCTCATAAATTGACGTGAATTCCTCATGGTAAATTTTGTACGTAAAGTTTCAGGTACACATCCAGTGATAATTTTGCTCATAAGGGTACATTTATTAATTAGCCAAGTCTTGCCTTCAGAGGGAGAATGCCTAAGTTTATGTAGTCTAATTCATTCAGGGTTGTTTTCTTTAATAAGACTACTTTCAACGCTCGTTTGTGTAATCTAATTATAGGTTTTAGTGAATTATCACTTGCCGAATCCCATAAGGTTGATGCGTAATCAATAACAGATTGAATATGGGCATTAAAGAATAACTTCCTGGCTTCCAAATTCAGGAAGTGCTTGATTCTAGATAAGAGATATACTTTCTTGGACATGACTTTAGAAAGTTGTTCGATGTGGTGTGACCATGACAGGTTGTTATCGATGGTCACTCCCAACACTTTATGATGGTTGACTGTTGAAACAATTTCATCATTGACAATTAAATCGGGAAACGTGGAGATTATGTTCTGTCGTTTTTGTCTAGTTGTTATTATCATGCATTTAGTTTTTTGGGGGTTCAGGGACATATGATTTAGCTCAGTCCATGCACTCAGCTGGTTTAAACTTTCTTGCAGTGATTCAGATAAACGATTTAAATTGGTGTCACTGGAGTGTATGGTGGTGTCATCTGCAAAAAGTTCACACAAGTTTTTATACTGTTCAAAAAAAGAAACGCATAGCTTGTAATATTTGGTTAATTTAGTTATATGGCTACAAGGATATCCACCAAACTGCAGAAAATGTTTATCTGGTCGTCGACCTTTCGTCCATTGCCACAAGTGAGCTCTGCACGTGACGCATGCGTTATCAGTGGCTACAATGTCAAAATTGCTCATTTGGCATGACCACTCGTCATGCTTCAGTGTAATCTCGTGAAACTCGGGGAATATTGAGCTCTCACCATGTCTTCCAAAACCCATAAAAGCGGATTGTTCGCCACAAAGAAATCAGACGACAATTCAGCGACGAAAGATGGCCCGATTGAGCAGAGAAGACCGCCAAATTGCATTGGGTCGTTTACAAGCAGGCCAAAGTCAAAGTGCAATCGCCAGGCACTTCCACGTGTCCCAGAGCACCATCAGTAGACTGTGGGTCAGGTTTCAAGCCACTGGCTCCGTTGCTGACTTGCCACGAGCGGGAAGACCAAGGGCGACAACTGCTGCTCACGACCGCTTCATACGGCTCCGCCACCTCCGGAATCGTTTCCTGTCGGCCTCATCTTCTGTCCAGGCTCTCCCCGGGCCACACCGATTATCGGACCAGACCGTGCGGAACCGCCTGCATGAAGCTGGTTTGAGAGCTCGCAGACCTCACAGAGGAGCTGTCCTCACCCGCCGCCATCGCCAGAACCGAGTGCAGTGGGGCAACCAGCACCTTCGCTGGACCGTCCGGAATCACTGGAGACACGTGTGGTTCAGCGACGAGTCCTACTTCCTGCTCCAGCGACATGATGGTCGGAGGAGGGTCTACCGGAGAGTAAACGAACGTTACGCGCCCAACTGTGTGGATGAGGCACCCGTTCATGGTGGTGGAGGCGTCATGGTGTGGGGGGCGATCAATACCGCTGGAAGGAGCACCCTGGTGCACGTCCAAGGGCGCATAACTGCCCAGCGATACGTGGAGGAAATTCTGCGCCCACACGCCCTTCCTCTTCTGGCTGACCAGGATGCCATATTCCAGCAGGACAACGCTCGCCCGCACACAGCACGACTCACCACCCAGTTCCTCACCGACCACCATGTCCAGGTGCTTCCCTGGCCATCCATGTCGCCAGACATGAACCCGATAGAACACCTCTGGGATGAATTGGACAGACGTGTGCGCAGGCGAGAAGAAGCGCCGGCAAATCACCGCGATCTATTGCAGGCACTTCAGGAGGAGTGGGACACCACCCCACAGCAAGATATCCGGCATCTGATCCAGTCCATGCCCAGAAGGTGCCGGGCAGTTGTTGCTGCTCAAGGCAGTCACACCCCCTACTGACTTGACAGCCTCGGCACCCAATCGTATTGATTGACTGATTGATTTGAAGATGCAAATGAACTGTGTGTGCATTCAACTGTGTCCATACCAAATTTCAAACAAATAATCTAAATATTGGATTTTCTGTTAATTTTTTCGAAAAATAAAACAAATTTGGCAAGTAGCAACTATGCGTTTCTTTTTTTGAACAGTATAATATGAAGGGGCAGGTCATTTATGTATATGGAGAAAAGTAGAGGGCCTAAAACTGACCCTTGTGGTACCCCATGCCGTACAGCCTGCATACTTGATGCCGAGGCGTTCGCATGCACACTTTGTTGCCCGTTGCTGAGAAAAGAACAAATGAGGTTAACTGAGTCAGTCCCGAGGCCATATAATTGAGTTTTCTGAGTAACAACTTGTGATCAATTACATCAAAAGCTCTAGCAAAGTCTACAAATACAGCACCACAAAATTCATTATCGTTTATCTTGTCCAACCAATGATCAACAAGAGAGATTAAGGCAGTGTGACACGAGTGATTAGCCCTAAAGCCAGACTGGTTCGGGTGAAATAATTGATTGTGATCAAAGTGCGCTAATATGTGTTTCTTTCTTTCTTTATTTGGTGTTTAACGTCGTTTTCAACCACGAAGGTTATATCGCGACGAGGGAAAGGGGGAGATGGGATAGAAGAAAGGGGGGAGATGGGATAGAGCCACTTGTTAAGTGTTTCTTGTTCACAAAAGCACTAATCAAAAAATTGCTCCAGGGGCTTGCAACGTAGTACAATATATGACCTTACTGGGAGAATGCAAGTTTCCAGTACAAAGGACTAAACATTTCTTACATACTGCTTGACTAAAATCTTTACAAACATTGACTATATTCTATACAAGAACCACTTAACAAGGGTTAAAGGAGAAACAGAATCCGTTAGTCGCCTCATACGACATGCGGGGTGCAGAGAAATAAGGATGTGGAAAAGAAGACTTTTGGTAAGTGAAATAAAGGTGATGGATCCAGTCAGGTAGAAATAAGACAACAAGAAAAGAATTGGAAAACTGCAGGGAATAGTAGGGAGAGTTTTCTTGGAAGGAAATATAGGTGAAAGGACTGGTAAGGCTGAAATAAGACAAAAGAAGAGAAGAAACAGAACCGTTAGTCGCCTCTTACGACATGCTGGGTAGCATCGGGTAAATTCTTTCTGGTCCCAACCAATATGGGACTCCCCCTAACCCGCGGGGGGTTAATAGGTGTTTGTTTATATGTTTTTCAAGTGGCTTTGATAATACAGACAATATAGAAATCGGTCTATAGTTTGAGGGGTCTTTCTTCTCACCAGATTTAAACAAAGGAATAATTTTTGCCTGTTTGAGCGCTATTGGAAAATATTGTTTGTCTAAACAGAGATTATAAATGTAAGTGAGAGTTTCGGAAATTACCGGGGCTGATAACTTAAGAATTCTTCCATCTAATCCGTCTATCCCCCGGGTACCTGTTTGCTTTAAATGTGTGAGTGCTTGAAAGCAGACCTGTTTACCCCCATAAGTGTTTTGGAGTAATGCTCAGCCCCAAAAATAGTAATCCTGGCACAAAAATAGTAATCATCCAGCATTCGTCGCCAATTACAACTGTGTCTGCGAAACGCAATCATGCACATATATCCATCATTCACACATCAGTCAGTTTTTGTAGTCATCATAATTTCAAAGAAGATCACATCAAAAGCACATGCATCACTGATTCTTTTTCTTTTGCTCGTAGTAGGCCTTTTTCAGTGTGTCAAGCGCTTCTCTACTGTACTTGCGCTTGCCGAATGAGTGAGGGCGAGACTTCACCACTAGAATAAGGCTCTCCAGCGTCTCATCAGACAGACATGATCTCTGGTCAGTCCTGTGCTTTTTCACCCCATTTTGCCATTGAAAAAAAACAATGCCAAACATGTGAATAGATAAAAAAAAAAATTAAAAAAAACATTTTTTTTTTTTTACATTTTTTTTTTTTTTTTTGAAAATCGTAGTCTTGACACGGATAGCGGAATGGCGTATTTTTTTCAGAAAATCGTAATAAATTACGCCAAAATCGTAAGGGTAAACAGGTCTGTTCAGAAAGACTTCAGGCACTGTAAGCGAAGGAATATTTAATTGAGATGAAATTTCTTTTGACTTACAGAAGTCTTCTAAAACTTCCAAATTATTGAGGTTAGTTGTATCCTTTAAAATAACTTTTTCAGCTATTTTGGAAAAATGTGTATTTAGATCATCAGGTGTATTGTCTCTAACGCAACTTGATCTAGATGCAGAAGTTTTATTTGTGAGTTCATTTATGGCTTTCCAAATGTTCTTTGGATTTTGTTTTGAAGAAGCAAGGTCTTGAAAATATTTTCTCTTTTTTAATCGTTTTATTGAGTTTACTTTATTTCTCTGTTCTCTATACTCCTCTTCCTTGCCGATTGACTTTAAGAAGTCGCGATTATCTATGGCATCTTGTAATTCATCATCAAACCATTTCGGTTTCACTATGTGTCTGACTCTTTTAATTCTCCATGGAGCATGTTTATCATATATGTCAGTGAAGGCATTGAGCCAGTGTGTTAATGCAGCATCAGGATTCGTACAATTATAAACATCAGAGAGGAGTTACAGAGGTCGTGAAGAAATGTGTCTTCGTTGAATTTAGAAAAGGATCTGTATTTTATTGTCTTGTGACCGCCTTTTGGAATTTTTACACCCTTTCTCGGCCACGTCAGACAGATAGGGAAATGATCGCTGCAACCACTGGCGGAAACACAACATTCAACAATGTTATGTTGATCAGTGACATAAATATGATCTATCAAAGTACTTGTAGATGCTGTGACTCTTGTAGGGGTGTCTACTATCTGTTTGAGATTATAGAGGTTAAGCATATATCTAGCCATAGCTTGTTCTGCTTAAGCAAATCAATATTAAAGTCTCCCAATAACAAAAAAACTGCATCTAACATCTGCGTAAGATTATCCGACCAATTTGCTCTCTCTACAGGATTTCTATAACAGAAACCTATGAGGAGTGGAGGTGCTCCTTTCATTTTAACTTCTACCCACACCGACTCCACAAACTGCTCAAGGTGTGTTAATCTTGTATAGCTAACTGATTCACTTACGTACAGAAGCAAGCCAGTTTCTTTACTTTGCTGTGGGTCTCTGCGTAGTATGTTATAACCAGGAATAGCTACATCGGCATCCGAAATCTGCTGAGATAATCGTGACTCTGAGAATCCGAAAATGTGAAAATTTGAACCAGAATTTAAAAGCATACTAGATACGTCATTCATTTTGTTAATTGCATGGTTAATGTTAAGGTGGCCCACACGAAGACCCTCTTTTCTGGGCCATAAATTTGGACAGCTATTCATTGTGAACATAACAGGCATGAAAACTGAAAAATAAAAATAAACTGAAAAAAAAATTCGAAGGCGCATTGCGCCAAGTTTCGCAGGCGCGAAGCGCCAAGTTTCGCAGGCGTGAAGCGCCAAGTTTCGCAGGCGCGAAGCGCCAAGACTTCTAGGGGGGTCCGGGGGCATGCCCCCCCGGAAATTTGTTTTTTCAAGGGTGCAATTTGGTGCAATCTGGGGCTATCTGAGCCTTAAAATTGGATTCAAACATGGCCCCAAAATACATACAAAATGAAGCAATCTGGTGCTCATTTGAAAGCAAATCTACTTCTTTTTCAGGCATTAAAAAGGGATTACAACAAGCTGGTATTGTCATGAAATATATATATATATATAGAGAGAGAATTTTATATCACTTTCAGACTACTAGGGGGGGGGGGGGGGGGTCCAGGGGCATGCTGCCTCGGGGGAAAAAATGTCAGTGGGTGCAAAATAAAGAGAGAGAGAGAGAGAGAGAGAGAGAGAGAGAGAGAGAGAGAGAGAGAGAGAGAGAGAGAGAGAGAGAGAGAGAGAGAGAGAGAGAGAGAGAGAGAGAGAGAGAGAGAGAGAGAGAGAGAGAGAGAGAGAGAGAGAGAGAGAGAGAGAGAGAGAGAGAGAGTGTCAACAATCTACGACACGACTGCCAACTAGTCTCGGCCCGCTCAAAAAACAATGACCGAGACTTTCAGTAATTCCTTTGCGTGACGTCTAACCCTCTTACGCCATAATGTGACGTCTTCAAATGACGAAATGTTACAGTTTCTACCACAGACATACACACGCACAAACACACGCACAAACAGACAAAGTTACGATCGCATAGGCTACACTTCGTGTGCCAAAAAACGGAATCGCACAAATAAATCGGATGGCCCATTGAAAATAATCGGAAAAGTCGGAAAAAACGGAGAATTTTCATCCCTGCATAAACAGTATTCTGGCTTTTGAACGTTAAATAGTCCGAGATATCTACTGAAATCTCTTGATCAATCTGTAACAAATTCGCAGGAACAGAGAAATGTGTCAAACAAGAAAGAATAATTTAGAAACACAATGTGTCAAACAATGACGTTATCAATAAGGTACAATAGGTAAATAAGGCAGAAACTCAACGTCAAGCGTAGAATAACTAGTAAAGAGACAAGGAAATATTCCGGACGACAAACTAAGTAAAACAACGAAAGCAACAATAAACAAGTAAAAAATCGAAAGGCAGATTAGCAGAAGAAAACAGGAAAATAAAGAGAAAACGGTAATGTTACCGTTTATAATGATAATAAAGAACCAAACTAAGACAACGAAACTAATGTAATAGACTCTAAACAAGTCTAACACAAAGCACTTGTCATAGGAGTCAATGTTGACACATGTGTCGCCTAGTAACAGCAGCCGCTTTATAATATGAAAGGGGCGAATAGCTTGACCGTCCGAACACACTGCTGTCGCTGAAGCCTGTCCAATTAGAGGCGCACAGTAAAGAAGCAAGCACACACCGAGTCTCTGTCTCAAGCAAGAGAAGAAAATGTTTCTTCTCGTCTCTTTGTTAAAGAGTTGCTGTGACAGCCTGAAGCACAGCACAGTAAAAACGAAGGTAATACAAAAATCGATCAGGAGGATAAAGGCCACGAAATCATGCTCACACCCTCACAAGGGTAATGTTCGTGCAGTAGCACAATCGTACACAAATATGCACAGTTTTACCATCACGGCAGATGACGCTAATAATGCTATATTTTCTATTACCACACACACACACACACACACACACACACACGCTCACACTGACATGCGCTCACACACACACACACACACACATACATACACACACACACACACACACACACATGTAAGAATAATCCAGAAATAGTCGTCACACCCATGAAATTCACTCCACTTGACTAATTACAGTCGGAAGTCGGAAGTCGGAAATTTTATTTGTTAGGCCTCCGGCCCATAACAAGACTGGTGACACATTATACAAGCGAACAATGGTTAAAATAAGCAGAAGAAGCAACATTATGGACCTGCATCTTGCAACTGAGCATTTTCCAGAGAATCAGTGCGAAATCGTAGTGCTTTGTAAATATACGTTGCTAACTGTCTTACCACTTGGTCATTTGTTGAGGATAGTAATTGGCACATTCTAAACATGGATGGGTTCCGATAATACTTTGAGGCTATTAATTCAACTCTGATCTCATTATATGCGGGACAAACAAGTAAAAAATGTACTTCCGTCTCCAGTGTATCATCTGAGCACAAAGGGCAAAATCTGTCTACGTTATTCACATTGGGTTTATACTGTAAATAGTGGTTATTTAAGGGTGACATACCAAATCTGAAACGTGCTAACATTCTTCTCAAATGAACATTTCTTATCTGATACAAATAACCACTCATACACAAGGACTGCTTAAATAACGAATACACATTATAAAAAACGTGTGATTCAAGGGAACTATGCCAATCCTGTCTAAAGCAATCGACAAGTCTTTGGCGAAATTCTCTTACAAACGTGGAAATATCACCAACACCTTGTGCTTCCCACACTTCACCAAATCCATACTTGTACAAAACATTACGAACGTTACAAGCCCATGTCGTGTAATTTTGCCTTTGTATAGACAGTAGCATATTATACACTTTCTTGGGGTACCTGTTGCCATCCATCCGAGTTAATCGAAGCCAAAACTTCATACACTTTATGTACGTTACCACAAACAGAGGATAACGTCCTGTTTCACCGTAAACTATATGCCTTGGTGACTTCGGATGGACACCGACAAACCTTTTAATGGCAGACAAATGTACTCTTTCAACAATTTGTTGATCAGCAGAGAGTCCCCAGACCTCCGAACCGTACGTCAAGATCGGTTGTATTTGACTGTCAAACAGTTTAAAAAATGTATCAGGAGAATATTCCCCAATACTCCAAAGAAGTTTGAGGATAGCTGATACTCCCTTTCTCGCGCGATCAGCAAGGTCGTTTAGAGTGTGGGAAAAAGAGATTCTTGTGGACATATAGACTCCTAAATATTTATACATGTTTACAACTTTCACTTCACTATCACCAAAGAACCATTTTTCTCGTAATGCTAGATGACCACCGTTTCTAAACACAACTATGTTCGATTTAGCCATATTTACGACTACCTGAAGCTTCTTTGAGGTGGTCAATAAAACATTTAGCTGGTTTTGCAAACCGATGACACTATCAGAGATTAAAACCACATCATCCGCAAACAACAAAATCAATAATTCGACTAAATCCGGTGACAATTGAATACCGTGTCTTCCATTTGCCATAATGTCTTTGGTTAATTCGTTAATAAACAATGAGAACAAAATCGGTGAGCAGTTTTCACCCTGTTTTAGGCCGACTGGACACATGAATACATCTGAAAGTTCACCTCCTGCTCGAACACACGTTTTCACTGTCGTATACATACTTTTAAGGGCTAAAACAATCTTTCCACACATGCCATTCTGATCCAGTACTTTCCATAGTTTATCCCTGTGAACAGAGTCAAACGCTTTCCGAAAATCTATAAAGGCTGCATACAGTTTTCTATGTCTCAACAACTGTTTCTGTACGGTTCCAAACAGTGTAAATATGTGATCTACTGTAGAGTGATCTTGGCGAAAACCAGCTTGCTCCTCCCCAACAACTTCGTTCTCTTCTATCCAATCAGAAATACGTTTATTCAAAATAAAACTATATAATTTGCTGCATACATTCAACAACGAAACACCTCTATAATTATCCGGTGAATCAATATCTCCTTTCTTATGAATTGGGTGCAAAATCGAGTGTGACCATTCATCGGGAAACAAACCGTTGTCAAATAAATGATTAAAAAAATTGGTCAAAAAAGGCAAAAGTATATCAATACCATTCTTATAAAACTCGTTAATCAACCCATCTGGGCCAGCTGCCTTTCCATTTTTTAGCGCCCGGGCTGCACGCATTACCTCATCATGTGTGATCAATTGGTTTAAAGAGTCACAATTTCTCAGCTCTCCTTGCTCAAAACTTTGATCACCTTCATTACCTGGGGTATTTGTTTCCGCAGGTGGTACGGTACCAAAAACATCACGAAAATGCTCGTGAACGACTAATTACAGAGAGAGAGAGAGAGAGAGAGAGAGAGAGAGAGAGAGAGAGAGAGAGAGAGAGAGAGAGAGAGAGAGAGAGAGAGAGAGAGAGAGATTGATTGATTGAATTTTATTTTTCAGGGTAACAGAATAAGGCCAAAAAAAAAAAATTGTCTGTTTCTGGTAACATGGCTAAAAAAAATAGGGTCGGTAGGTAGGGTTTTTTGTTTTTGTTTTTTTTGTTTACCCCAAATGTAGACCAATAAAACTAACTTTAAAAATCGCGCAAAGAGACTGGATTCACTATACATAGAGACAAGACACTCAACACATTTACAAATCGTCAGCGGACTTTCGTTTTCACACGTTTTTGTTGTTCATTTTCTCACCCTGTCCTTTACCACCAAAAAAATAAATAAATTTTGAGTTTGGAAAAAAAAGTTTAGGGTCGGCGCCGAAATTTAGGGTCGGTCGGGTGACCAGAAACAGACAATTTTTTGGGGGGGCCTAAGCAATGTATACATGGGTTTTTTTCATCCGGCCCTCGCCCATTGAGAGTAACTCGATTAATAACAATAAGAAATAGAAGTTAAAGCTAACTGCAATACAATTTACATAAGTAACATGTCAAACAAGAGAGAGAGAGAGAGAGAGAGAGAGAGAGAGAGAGAGAGAGAGAGAGAGCGCGCGTGTGTGTTGTTTCGTGGCGATTTCCTTCTTGGAACATTCAGTTTTGGTGTTGTTGTTTTCTCATTTATAAACGTGACTAACGCGTGACCTTTCAAGATTGTTTGACGACATATTCGTCCTATGTTACGTACCTTGAATACCCGATGTTTGTTACGATTTAATCTCACTTGGCATGAAGCTCAAATTCAGTTCTGAGGGTCCGAATATCAAGTTCACATTAATTTTGTGTTGGGAGGGAACTGTCATATGAGCGTTGATGCGTTGAGCTGTCGTTATGCGCCATACATGGCCCAGCTCATCCGGCTTCAGCGTGTTTTTATATCGGAGTGGTCCTTCTCCTAGACTGGTGGCTTTACAGGGCTGTCGAGTTCAGTCTACCCGGCTATTTGGCCATAGCTGGCTGGTTTGTTTATCTGAGGTGACCTTCCCCAGGGCTAGAACTTAAGATGCGGCTCTTGATCGCATGATGCTCCCGTCATTGGAGACCTGGGGTATTTCTTGAGTGTAACAGTGCCACCTGTTACCCCGCCCCATCCTGTTGGAAGCACCGCCAGTTGGTCCGCGACTGCTTATTCGTCCTGGCAAGCCTGGCTTATTTCGCAGCCTAACCTCCATATCTGAAGGCCATCTCACTATCCGCCACCTGTGAAAGCGCCTGGTTGGGGGTGGTCGCCCCTACTGTCCCAGGGAAGGGAACTAATGCAGACATACCACACGATCAAAGTTCACGAGTTACTTCCCTTCCATAAATGTCAACAATTGTACTTTCGGTTTTACGAGGATATGGATCGCAATGCAGTTTTGTATTTTTATGGTCTGCATACGTCGCCCATGCCTTTGCCCCCTTCTAAGTCTCCAAATTCATGTATCTCTATGGCTTTCTCCCTCGATCCCGCCGTGGCCTCTCTCTGCTTTTTATCTTTTTATTCTATTTTATTCAGTTATTTCATTTTTATCTCTGCCGGACCGTGCAATTATGATTACCTAGGTTACAACCGACCTGACCTCGTTTGTAAATCAGAATACTAAATGAAACAGGAGACAGAAAGACTGACTGCAGGCATAAAGTTCTAAACCGAGACAGCCTTCTTGACCTGCCAACACGTAAATCAATGCTGTACGGTCAGTCAGTCTATGAAACACGCCGTCACGGTCATCTCAACTTGAAGTGTGTGTCAGTGTGTGTGTGTGTGTGTGTTTCTTACAACATAATAATTAGATATTGGAATGGTTTCAGGTGCGTGCACTAATTCGAGCATGCTCGTTTATGTGTAAAACGTGGATGTATATATGTGGATGCGTGCGTGTATTTGCATGAACATGTGTGTGAATGTGTATGATGTAAGACGGTGGGTAAACTGCGCGCGTGCATGCGTGCGCATGTATGTGTTCTTGTTTGCGTGCGTGCGTGCGTCTGTCTGTCTATCATGATGTGTCTCGGTGTGACAGTCAGTCAGTGTCTCTGCGTCTGTGCGTAGACAATTTCGTCTGATACACCCTGTACCTCGAACGAGGAAGAGCCCCACACAAAGCATGGAGTGCAATCATGGCGATCTCTACTACTACTCTAGTAGAGTACGCTATGAGTGCAATTTATTGCACCCCCAACTGTTACATGTATTGCCACCATTATCGGATTGTTTCACGCTACTGATAACCTCTGCTGTAGCCAGAACTGTCTAATATAGTCGAGTCTTTCAAACGTTTTCAAGGTATACAGGCAGGACTGACGTTCCGACTCGGATATTCTGCCATCCACTACAAATCTACTCTGATATCATGGAATGTGGTCTGGTGTGTCTTTCAGAGCTGCTAGATGTTGACCAAATTAGGTCAACTTGTCAAACTTTTCTGCGGATAATTATGTTTAAGATTTAAGACAAGAGGACATCTTTTTGTCAATTTCTAGTCAGTTTTTCAATCTTCTGTTATGCGATTGTTCTCAGTGATCACGACGGTTTAGGCATGAAAAATGAGTGATTTTTAAAGACGACGAGCCGGGCTAGGTATTTCTAATAAAATAAATCAGGAAGAAGTAGTGTGATTATAATGAATGCGCATATAATTACACCATATGACTTACACAGGTCATTTATAGGGCTCTGCGCTACACTGACGACGCGCATACAGGCAGTGAGTGCGTGCGCGCACGTGTGTGTATGTGTGTGTGTCAGTGTGTGCGCCGTGGTGTGTCACGTGTGTGTGGGGGTGTGTGTGTGAGTATGTGTGTGTGTGTGCGCGCGTGTGTGCGTTCGTGCGTGTTTATATGTGTGCGTGTGCCGATCCTTTTAACTCCGAGTCAATTTTTATGGAAGCAATCTATAGGCCTATATACATGCCCGACACCTCTTTTAAGCATTTAAATACACGAAACGTTTGTCCATGCCAAAAACCAACCAAAGCCTTCAAAACCACCACAAGAACGTCACTTAGTTACGCATTTTCAGAACCAATTTCCTCCGCGTAAGTGGCGCCGATCCGCTACTTAAAATTCAGTACCACAATGCATTTTCAGAACCAATTCAGTTTCTCCGCATAAGTTGAAGTCACAGATTGACAGACTTACAAGACGCGCAGATTCTCTCAGACCCTGCCCTGCATTTTAAAGCCGATCTGAAGGCGTGAAAAACGACCAATGTACGTGGTAAGACCTGCCGGATTAGGTGTGGGCTTGTTTCGTTCGTTGACTAGTCACTACTGTTTTGACCGGTGGACAAGGCAAACAGTGCTTGCTACCAAGCGGTCTTGGCTCATTCGCACAGTGTTGTTGTATATTCAGTAGAGAACATTGTATTCTTTCTCTGCTGCGCAGTTTACTTTAAGACGTGTCTGGGCCTTTTCGGTTGTGTGTTGTCCGTGTTTATATGTTGCTACCGGCCGGTGCCAGAAATAGGGGAGGACATTTTGGTAGACGGGACATTGTTTTTGGTGTTTTGTGAAGTTTGTTAAAGTATATGTTGCTGTGTAAAAGTAAGTCTAATATTTGTTAGAACAGTACTGAAGTAAGTTCGACGTTTTAAGAACAGTTATTAGGACTGACCAGAGAGATCGTTGGTGACCAGCAATGACAAGGACATATCATCATCTCTCTCTCCCTCTCTCTCTCTCTCTCTCTCTCTCTCTCTCTCTCTCTCTCTCTCTCTCTCTGTCTCTCTTTCTCTCTCTCTCTCTCAGTCACTCTCTCTCTCTCTCACACACACACACACACACACACACACACACACACACACACACACACACGCAGACATGCTAAGGTGTGTAGTTCTAAAAAAAAACAATGCAGATCAGTTCTACCGTATATGACCATAACTATATCTGATCTTGACGGAAAAGCGGCAAAAACAATCGGTAGCCAGATTAATTCAGAATCAGATTCCTACTTAATCCAATAACCCCGCCTATCCCTTAGCCTAGCCCTTCCCTTGTTCGCACGCACCCTGACTCTCTCAACCTTGTCTCCCCCTCCCCGATCCCCAATCTCTGATCACGACTGCATGACTCCAGCACGGTGTGAGCGCATAATTATTTCAGATTTTATCTGCTGGAAAACCAATCATGAATATATGATACCAATATTTTGACATTGCGAGGACAAATGCACTAAATCCGGGACAGCTTTCTGATCAGTTAGGTACATCCAGTGTTTGAATAGTTATGAACTCTCAATATTTGATCAGCAAATACGAACTTTCGACTGTCTTCTCTCGCGTATTTGCACTCTATTATATCATGTGTATTTTAGGCTTATTTAATCATTTACTACCAGTAGTGTAAAAACAAAAAAACAAAAATCATATGTCTTGTCTACTAAAGTAAGAGACGCTTCATATTGCAAAATAGCGGCCACTTTGCTTTGCGTTTCGTTTCAAACAAGTCGAATCATTACTTTTGATGTAACACTTTTAGACATTTTCATAGGCTACCTCAGGTAAGCTTCAACAGCATCGGGATGGCAGCAATTGGGATTTGTATACAAATAGATGTGCTGTGCGAATGCGTGTGCGTGCGTGCGCACGGTGTGTCAGCTAGGGTGTGTGTACTGGTGTGCGTGCGAACGACGGTACGAGCGTGCGTGCGCGTGCGCGCGTGTGTGTGTGCACGGTGTGCGTGTGTGTGTGTGTGTGTTCATCTTTCTGTCTGTCTGTCTGTCTCTGTCTCTGTCGGTCTCTCTCTCTCTCTTTCTCTCTCTCTCTTTTTCTGTCTGTCTGTCTGTCTGTCAGTCTGTCTGTCTGTCTCTCTCTCTCGTCTCTCTCTCTCAGTCTCTCTCTCAGTCTCTCTCTCTCTCGTCTTTCTCTCTCTCTCTCTTTCTCTCTCTCTCTCTCCGGGTTCTCTCTCTCGCTCTCTCTCTCTCTCTCTCTCTCTCTCTCTCTCTCTCTCTCTCTCTCTCTCTCTCTCTCTCTTTACGTGTTCGCAGTGAGTCTGTGCCGTTTCAACGACCATGCTAGCTAGATGATGTGTGCATGTAGGCTACGTGTGTTAGCCCATCCATACATGCGCATGCGTTGGTATGAGTGTATAGTACATTCGCCTCCAGGCGTATACGTAGGTATAATTTCAGTTATAAGCTCATTTGCGTTACACAGTGCATGTATGCTCTGCTAAACACAAAAACTGTCTTTCTACAGAGCCTGTCGATGAAGGTCGGTCAAAGTTGTGTCAGCACTATATTAAACGTCTCGCAATGTACAGTATTTAGCGAACGACCTTCTGTTTGCGAGGATTAGGGCAGACTGCATTCAGAAGGCATTAGATTGCTCGCATGATAAGTTCTGTACTTTAAACATAGGCTAGGTGCGTGCAAGCAGTTGGATTAAGATTTTGATAAATAAACTACAAACCCTCAAATCTGTGACTTCCAAAACCAGCCCCTATAGGCTTAATTGGTTATTAATTGATTTTGAGCAGTGTAGACAAACGAGAAAGATAAACACACACAAAATGAATAAATGGATTCATTTACGTTATACCTCGATTGTGCTGCCCCTGTGACTTTGTTTCCCTATAATGTCAACCATTTATCCAATTAATACATAAGTGAATAAATCAACTCATAAATAAATCAGTAACTGATCATGATATAACAAGAAAAAAGGAGCGTCACTAAAGCGTAATGTGCATAAATAGAGAGCACTTTTTCTCTCTCTTTGTCTCGTTCGTTCGTTCTTCCTTTCTTTCTTTTTTTTTCTTTCTTACTTTTTCTTTAAATCTTTATTTCTTTGTTTCTTTCTTTCTTTTTATAATTCTCTCTCTCTCTCTCTCTCTCTCTCTCTCTCTCTCTCTCTCTCTCTCTCTCTCTCTCTCTCTTTTTTTTCTTTCTTTCTTTCTGAGCACTTTACTTTCTGAAAACCTATCAAGGAACTGCATCTGCGGATTACTCAAGGAGCTGATAACAATATCCTTAATCTGCAGGATCTTGGGAGTTTAGTAATCTCTTTTAAAATACTGATGAGATTATTTCGAATACTTATTAACAAGAGACGAGCAATACATTCAACATTACTTTATCTTTTAGGAGAAGGACAAAAAAGTGTATATCTTTTTCATTCCTTTGCAACCTAGTTAATACACAAGGTGTTTCCACAAGATTCTCAACAGGGGCTTGAATCAAAATGTTCAATTAGTGTCTTTGATTCTAATCTCGTCCCAATGAGTTATTGATTATTGGTGAGCAATACGTTTCCAGGTCCCCCAAACAATGAAACCTACAGAAAACGTGAGTAGTATAATCCACAGGAGCTTTTTCAAAAATACCTGCCTCGGTTCCTTGCCGTGCACAACTTAAACTCAGAGACAATACTTCACGGGGAATTAAAACGATCAATATATTCGAACAACGCCTTTGTAAACGTATCTCTCCCGCGTTGTCAGTTTATCTGTACAGTGAAAGCCCCCCTCCCCTACTAAATTTAAAACATTAAGCATACGTTTACAGAGAAAAAGTAAAGTCAAGTTAAGTAAAGTAAAGTAAAGTATAGTAAAGTAAAGTAAAGTAAAGTATAGTAAAGTAAAGTAAAGTAAGGTGAGGTAAGGTAAGGTAAGGTAGAGTAGAGTAGTAATGTAGAGTAGAATAGTAATGTAGAGTTGAGTAGAGCAGTAGAGTAGAGTAGAGTACAGTAGTAATGTAGAGTAGAGTAGAGTAAAGTAAAGTAAAGTATAGTAAAGTAAAGTAAAGTAAAGTATAGTAAAGTAAAGTAAAGTAAGGTGAGGTAAGGTAAGGTAAGGTAGAGTAGAGTAGAGTAGAGTAGTAATGTAGAGTAGAATAGTAATGTAGAGTTGAGTAGAGCAGTAGAGTACAGTACAGTAGTAACGTAGAGTAGAGTAGAGTAGAGTAGAGTAGAGTAGAGTAAAGTAGAGTAGAGTAGAGTAAAGTAAAGTAAAGTAAGGTGAGGTAAGGTAAGGTAAGGTAATGTAGAGTAGAGTAGTAGAGTAGAGTAGAGTAGTAATGTAGAGTAGAGTAGAGTAGTAATGTAGAGCAGAGTAGTAATGTAGAGTAGAGTAGTAATGTAGAGTAGAGTAGAGTAGAGTAGAGTAAAGTAGAGTAAAGTAAAGTAAAGTAAAGTAAAGTAAGATAATGTTATGTAATGTGATATAAAGTAAAGTAAAGTAAAGTAAGATAATGTAATGTAATGTGATATAAAGTAAAGTAAAGTAAAGTAAGATAATGTAATGTAATGTGATATAAAGTAAAGTAAAGTAAAGTAAGATAATGTTATGTAATGTGATATAAAGTAAAGTAAAGTAAAGTAAGATAATGTTATGTAATGTGATATAAAGTAAAGTAAAGTAAAGTAAGATAATGTAATGTAATGTGATATAAAGTAAAGTAAAGTAAAGTAAGATAATGTAATGTAATGTGATATAAAGTAAAGTAAAGTAAGATAATGTAATGTAATGTGATATAAAGTAAAGTAAAGTAAAGTAAGATAATGTTATGTAATGTGATATAAAGTAAAGTAAAGTAAAGTAAGATAATGTTATGTAATGTGATATAAAGTAAAGTAAAGTAAGATAATGTTATGTAATGTGATATAAAGTAAAGTAAAGTAAAGTAAGATAATGTTATGTAATGTGATATAGAGTAAAGTAAAGTAAAGTAAGATAATGTAATGTAATGTGATATAAAGTAAAGTAAAGTAAAGTAAGATAATGTAATGTAATGTAATGTAAGGTAAAGTAAATGTTTTTCTCCTACCTTCCAAACGAATACACTTGCAAACAATAAAGCAACTTTCTCGAACCAGCAGGTGCATACAGACAGTGTTCAATTAAATTGTTTACCGTTAAACGCTATGGGAAGGACAGATCCGGTTACGTTGATTACCCAATGTTCAAGGCCTTTCGATGAAAAATATAGATACCGGAACTGGTGCTTGTACATGCATCAATTATCCCCGAGGTCGTAGATATAATCAATCTACAAGAAGCCGACCTTGTCGTGTTCATATTTCAGTTCTACGATGTTCTAGGTTATCCATAGAGTGTTATCGAAACAGGCTATAGTCAAGGGGCCTACACAATCATATTTAAATCGAAGATCGAGGCAATTTTTGGTTTCAGTCCCCCATGGAATACCATAAACACTTATTTAATCAAAACTAAGCAACCGTTTTCTTTGGCAAGATAATGTCGAAAGGTCCTTGCACTGGGTATTTATGTTGTTGTTTTATTTTGGGGGTTCGGTTTCCTATGGAAACCCATAAACACTTATTCAATCAAAACTTAGCAATCGTTTTCCTTGGCAAGAAAATGTAGAAAGTTCCCGCGTGTACTGAGCTCTTATGTTTTTTCAGACGCTTTTAAAGTTATCAATACAAAGGTGGAACGGGAAGAACGATGTAGGTGGGGATGGGGGGGGGGAGTTCTTGTGCCTGTCGATTGATTTGTTGTTCTGTTAGTCTGTAAAAATGTCCAGTTCGTGTGATTGCTGATAATTAACTTTTAATGATTCACCCTGCTCTTTCTTGCATAGGAATGAAAGCAGTTAGATGAGTTTAGTGCAGCAAATCAGTCACGCTCCTTAGGTTTTTCACACAGAAAACAAATGTCAAGAGCAATTAAGAAAAAGAAAGAAAAAAATAAGATATAAAAAAAAAATTTAAAGCAGGAAAGGTGAGTTTAGGGGACGCTTAATTAAAGACATAACAAAACATGCACCTCGATGCATCGATCTTTAAAGTGAACGAACAAGATACACAAGAAATACAAAAGTAATGTAAGCGTGAAAATTGAAAACTTGTGCAGGCGGACAGGCAGACAGAAACAGTCAGGCCAAAATAAAGAAACAAGAACTAAATCCAGAACCAAGGGACGACTTTCAACAAACATTTCAACAACAACTACAAAACAAACAAAACGAACAAAAACAGCACAATGCACAGGCCTACAACCGAAGCCACCGAGGTTCACGAATACAAAAAACAACCTTCCATGGTTAAACAGCAGAAGATTTTTTGCCACCGTAGAACAATCTCTCTCTCTCTCCATGTCAGCGACATTCTTTATTGCAGTCTCCACCACCCGCGGTTCTGTGATCAACCGGAACGGTACCTACATTGACATCCGCGTGTAAACCACAACCACTCTGTCACGCTTACTGACTCCTCCGGTCCCAAAGCCACGCAGGCATTGATCGCGATTAATTGGACTGTTATAAATCACGCCCGTAAAGGGACGACAACTTAGTTCGACTGTACGGCCTGAGGGTTCATGGCGTGTTAACACCCGTTTTCATACTCAACTTTTTGTCACGCAGAAGTTTGCACTCCAAAAACGGAAGCGACGCACGAAATTCGGCATAACAAGAAGCTTTGTTACGCCATATTCTGTACCAAGCAGCGTGGTTTGAAATCACACACACACACACACACACACATCACACACACACACACACACACACACAAACTCACACACACACACACACACACACACACACATACACGAACGCACGCTCGTACCGTCGTTTGCACGCACACCAGTACGCACACCCGAGCTGAAACACTATGCGCACGCACGCACACACATTCGCACACGTAACACATCCATTTGTATATATAAATCCCATTTTCTGCCATGCTTGTATACTTGAGGTTGCCCATGAAAATGTCTAACAGTGTTACATTAAAAGTAATGATTCGACTTGTTTCAAACGAAACGCTAAGCAAAGTGGGCGATATTTTTCGGTATGAAACCTCTCTTACTTTAGTAGACAAGACATATATGATTTTTTTAACACTACATGTAGTAAATTATTAAATAAGCCTAAAATACACATGATATACTAGAGTGCAAACACCGGGGTAAAAAGAATCTGTATACAAAAACCAGCGCTGTGCGTCAACACTGTTAAGAATGCATGATACACCTTATTTTGTGTGTGGGTTGAGTGGATGGGTGGTTGAGTTCATTAGTTTTTGAATGATGGGTTGGTCTCAGTTATTTGTTTGTCAGTCGTTGCAATAGTCCAATAAGTTGATTGATTGGTAGCCTGGTCAAACGGTTGGTGGGTGTGCCGGTTGGTTGTTGGAAGATTGAAACACTACAAGTAGCCTTTGTAAAACAAAATAATAATAAAACCATTGATAGCGGTTAATCGCTGTTACGTATATACGAAGTGATTTAAATTCGTCCAGGACCACGTTTCCGTTATGTTCACCACCGATGGTGAACGCCATTTATAAGTCACTAATAATCGCGTGTGGGCGTACATATATGCCTTCCACTTCTGTTCCCCCTTTTGACTGGGGAGACCCTGGTTGGAACAACTGTCGTCTGATTGCTCATTGATCTCATTGACGTGTATACTCTGTCCACCCTATTATTATTTTGTGTTTGGTCTTTGCTGACCGCTTCGAAATGATAGTGTATAGCTTGTGTGTGTGTGTGTGTGTGTGTGTGTGTGTGTGTGCGTGTGTGCGTGTGTGTGCGTGAGTGTGTGCGCGCGCGCGTGTGTGTGTGTGTCTGTGTGGGTGTAAGTGTGTGTGCGAGCGTGCGTGCGTGTGTGCAGGCGTGTGTATGTTTAAACACACAGAAGGATCCGTTTGTTTGTCCAATCATACCTTGTACGTGACATTAGTTTAAGACCGGATATTATATAAATATGTAAATATATAATTATGTATGTACACATCCATAACCGGACGTTGTTGTCGATGGTTCATTGAACGACTTGTTAGGAAAATATTGATGGTTAATGCGTATGTCAACAGTGTGAGTTTGTCTCCGGTTAGTGTCTGTAGATGTCCATACATGATAATGTTGGTGTTTCAGGGAACAATAGATGACCGTATTATTGTGCTCATGTTGTTTCAGCGTTTCCTCGTGGACAGGAACGACAAATTAATGCTTTAGGACAAAATATCTCTCTCTCACTCTCTCTCCTCTCTCTCTCTCTCTCTCTCTCTCTCTCTCTCTCTCTCACTCTCTCTCCTCTCTCTCTCTCTCTCTCTCTCCATCCAGAAAGCCACACACACACACAGATACACACACAGATACTGACACGCTCTCTCTCTCTCTCTCTCTCTCTCTCTCTCTCTCTCTCTCTCTCTCTCTCTCTCTTTCTGTCTGTCTGTCTGTCTCTCGCTCTCTCTCTCTCTCTCCATCCACACACACACGCAATCTTTCAAATCAACCCGCGGCCACCTCTTTCTCGCGCTGACCTGCCTCCAATTAAGGTTTCAGTTCCACTGGTGACCCAGATCTATCGGCACATGCATGATCGACGTAAAATTAATATTATCAGAAAACGACCACAAATAGGCAGGACATTTGCGTCGACGCGCTGGTCTTCGATCCACACAGAAACAGGAAGCCAGAACAGTTCACCTGAGAAGACTGACTTCTTGCCCTGTGCAGGTAAACCTCACGCTGCGAATATCACGTATAAACATGTAGGTCAAACTCGCAAAGCCGTGTAGCTTTTCTAGAATGATTTCGGTCTACCTCGGTTTTTTGTTTTTCCACCAGAATTTGAAATATCATTTTTAGAGTTTCTGTTGTTGATCTTTTTTGTTTGATGTAGTTTGCTTTGGTTTGCTTTGGTTATTTTTACATTTAGTCAAGTTTTGATTTAGTTTGTGTGTGTGTGTGTGTGTGTGTGTGTGCATGATTTGACTTGTAATTCATGACTTTTTAATAAATGACGTCATTCACACACCTCACGCAGCTAATAAGTCAGAAATAATCTATTTCCGAATTCCAAAGCTGTCAGTTCAAACTTTAAATCGTCACACAGTCACCGAAAAGCCCTTTCGGTTCAGTTGACGATACACAGTTCTCTGAATAGGGTCAACACCGCGCGTTGTTTGACGTGGCGTTAGATCAGTCTTATAATACACACGCAGAAGGATCAATGTTCTTTGTTTGTTAGAAACCACGAAGCAGAAAAGACATTTCCATAGCACAGTGGTGTCATTGATTACGTCAGAACCCCACCGGAACTTCCGCGACAGTTTTCCGGACAAACGATTTGGATACGCGCCATGGGAACAAAGCTTGACATTTTCGATGTTTCCTTTAAACTATTTTCTAAATAAAATGCAATCGCTCTGGATACGAACTACGGAAACAAAGCTCGGGTATATTGGATGATTTCTTTGAGCTTTAGCACAGGAGCTTGTATTGTTGTTTTAGGGACTGAGATTTCAGCGATTTTCTTCCGACGGCATAGCTTGGTTCTGTTTCACCACGATACCACGATGAGGAGGGGATGGTCTTTATGGTGGGGAGCTTGTATCAAAGCAGTGAATAATAGTAGTAATAGGGGAAGGGCCCCTAATATGGACCACTTTTTACATTTAGTCAAGTTTTGACTAAATGTTTTAACATAGAGGGGGAATCGAGACGAGGGTGTATGTGTGTGTGTGTGTGTGTGTGTGTGTGTGTCTGTGTCTGTGTCTGTGTGTGTCTGTGTGTGTATGTCTGTGCGTGTGTGTGTGTAGAGCGATACAGACCAAACTACTTGACCGATCTTTATGAAATTTGACATGAGAGTTCCTGGGAATGATATCCCCGGACGGTTTTTTTTCTTTTTTTCGATAAATACTTTTGATGACGTCATATCCGGCTTTTTGTAAAAGTTGAGGCGGCACTGTCACACCCTCATTTTTCAATCAAATTGATTGAAATTTTGCTAAAGCAATCTTTGACGAAGGCCGGACTTCGGTATTGCATTTCAGCTTGGTGGCTTAAAAATTAATTAATGACTTTGGTCATTAAAAATCTGAAAATTGTAATAATTTTTTTTTTATATATAAAACGATCCAAATTTACGTTCATCTTATTCTACATCATTTCCTGATTCCAAAAACATATAAATATGTTATATTTGGATTCGAAACAAGCTCTGAAAATTAAAAATATAAAAATTATGATCAAAATTAAATTTCCGAAATCGATTTAAAAACAATTTCATCTTATTCCTTGTCGGTTCCTGATTCCAAAAACATATAGATATGATATGTTTGGATTAAAAACACGCTCAGAAAGTTAAAACGAAGAGAGGTACAGAAAAGCGTGCTATGCAGCACAGCGAAACCACTACCGCGCTGAACAGGCTCGTCAGTTTCACTCCGTTATGCACAAGCGGCGGACTACGGTCATTGTGAAAAAATGCAGTGCGTTCAGTTTCATTCTGTGAGTTCCACAGCTTGACTAAATGTAGTAATTTCGCCTTACGCGACTTGTTGTTTATTGCTGATAACTAGCTTGTTTTCTTGCGAAGAAGTTTCATTTTGTGGTTGGTAGTCCTTCTCTCTTAGTTTAACCATTAGGCCTAATTAGAGGGAAATAGCTTTGATAGACCTTCAGCAAAAATTAAATTCAGAAAAAATCACAAATGGTCCATATTAGGAGCCTGGGCGCCCAATATGGACCAGTGAAGCGGCCTTCACGAATCACTGTAAAAAGCCCCCTAAACTTCAAAATAACATGATACAACTTAGTGTGCAAGTCAGACTAGTTCAAATATGCTTTAGATTTAGCTGTTTCGGGTTGATGAGAGCATTATCCCCGAGTACGCTAGTACTTGGGCTCAGCAGACTTTAATCGTGTGTCTGTCTGTCTGTGTGTGTGTGTGTCTTTCTCCACTTAACAGCTTATTGCTGGGAAACTACTGGGCGCAGTTCGTTCAAAAGTTGATACACTAACTTGATAATAGGTCCGATTGATCGTATTAAAACTTCATAATGTTACCTGGGACCTAAATGCGAAATAAACCACAAAAACGACTTGGCGGTGGGACGAATTCAGACGGAGCAACAGCCAGCCATTGAGCTGATAAAACAGCCGAACGCGTCACACAGTGACGAGAAATATAGCGTCGTAAAAAGCATGCGTATCGCATGCGAGACGATTTGCCAGGCTTTGCGCGTTGTGTGTTTGAATAATTTGATTTTTTGTGTACCCCATTTTCTACCAAGCGTTGGTTGCTCGGTCGCGACTGCGGTGGTTTAGAGGTCGCGATTTTGTGTTTTGATTCTTTTCATATTAATTTGTATTTTTTCTTATGGTTTCCTTTGTTTACATATGTTTCAGTCTTTTACCTTCACTTTACATTAAAGAATTTGGTAAAACTACCTGGGGCGTGATAAATGCAAGAATCCGCGAGCCAGGACAGTAAAAGAACTTCGTGGGCCACCAGTTCACCAGTTATGAAGAGGGTCGGCAGTATATTTTTCACTGTGATCAAATAAAAGAGAAAGGCCAGTCACCACGCACATTCTCGGCTCGCATGCAATGTAGTTATATAGCAAAGGGAATGCCTGTAATTCACACAGAGCAATCACTTGGTCTTAAACGTGCACAAGACAAAAACGTTCATACTGGGGGAGCGAGCCAGTCTGAAGAGTACTCGGGTCCAGCGCGAGCGTTTTTTTATTTGAAGCACACCAGGAAACTGAAGAAGCTTATCAAAAACAGAGTGAAAATAAGTGAAATTATCAACTTCCACAAAAAAAAGACTATTTGTTGTTATTTTTTTAAATCTCGAGGGCTAGTTATAGGTTATTTTCAGCAAGCTTCTTAATGAATTAATTAAAATTGCCTTTTAGTTTTTATTTTCTTCGATTTGTTGAAGGTGGTCCATATTAGGGGACTCACACATACTTTAAGATTTTGCTACTATTTTTTGTTTGCAGTAGAAACTCGGGGTACACACTGTTAAAATGTAATAAATACTGTATTAGCTGTCATATAGCCATTTTTGAGTTATGAAAGCTTTGGCTGTGGACAGAAACGAGTCCGTTTTAGGCGGCAAATTTAGAGTGAACGCTGCCAAAAGTGAAAAAAGAGAAAAAGCCCAACGGTTTTGAGGTTTGTGTTTCTGCATTTGTTTTGACATGTGCAACTTATCCAGAGAGGGTGAATAAAGCGAATGAAATTATTTTGAGCGCTCTAGCACCGTTAGTTTGTCAGAACAGGAGGTGGTCCATATTAGGAGCCGGTCCATATTAGGAGCCTTTCCCCTACATTAAGAATAAAGAAGTAGGATACTTCAATCGACCGGCGCTTTGATACACGTTCCTGTGGCCGTAGCAAGAATAAAACGCGTCTGTTGTGCACGGGGTTAAAGTTTTTTCTCTTGAGTTGGGTCCACTGATTTGCAGTCTGCTTGGTCTATAGGAAATGCAAAGAAAGCATTTATTCACGTTGCTGTACTTTAAACAACAAGGTTTCAGCATAAAAGGAAATTGTGAAATTACACTCATGCAATGAATATAAGCATGATGTCAACTTATGCAATCAGGACTCGATCAATACGTAAACAAGCCAAACACGTTTATCGCGACAATTATATCAACTTTCATGTTAATGAGCTCTATAGTTGGTCAATTCTGCACGCGTTTTCTGAACGAAGAAAGTGACACAAAATCGGAAATGAAAAAACCCACCTATGTTTGCAAACGTAGCTGCAAACTTCCACAAAAGCACCTTCTCGATTTTTTTTTTACAACAGATTTATTTTAAAAGAAAACTAAAGAAAGCCAACACAAGACTTGATTCCGCACAATAACATATTCAAAGGGTCTTCAGGAATGTGTCCTAACAAAATCAGGGATTGAATGAACTAGTACTTCATTCTTTGCAAAAACAAGATCCAGTGAATCTCTACTACTACACAACGCTGGAAGTTTCACCCCAGTTGTTTTTCTCCGGCTGAGACAAAATAATGAAGAAAGTAGCCCTTGGCCAGTATTACATCAGAGTTCAGAATATTTGTTAATATCAAATGCGTGTTCACACTTGTTGTAAATGTAATTGTAAGTAGTGTGCGCGCATACACACACACACGCACGCACGCGCGCGCGCACGCGCGCGCACACACACACAAACACACACACACACGCAATACCCACACACACACACACACACACACAAGCTACTGTATACTCAAACAATGAGCATGTCCTACACTACCACAAAGTCAGACACCACAAGAAAGACAACAAAAGAATAATACTATCCAAATTCGTACACACAGTCACGGTTTTTCATACGCTTACAAGCCGAAACTGAGGAGTGACTGGTCAAGTCACAACATGCGTAAATCGAAGACCACCATGTCGCTTCCACTGATCGCCTATTCTCTGCGGTAAACGAAGCCTCACACTATGAAAGTAGGGGGTCGGGGCGAAGCGGTGGGGGGTTGTACAACTGACAAACAAACATGTACTGGTTGGTTGACGTCATTATACATCCTGTTGATCACAACATGCTGGCGTTGCTGTGCTTGCTGGTTGTTGTTTTCGACTCTGGAAAGTTGAAGAAATGTGTGTGACATGGAAGCTTTAAGTATTGTTAATACGACGTCTATTCTTGCAAAAGAAAACCTAACAAGTGACTTGACAATTTTTTTTTTAAACAAAACTTCATTCAATTCTAGTATCGTGTCATACAATATCTATATGACATTGGGGTTCCGAACTCAAGCATAAAGCTTATATCGATGAATCCAAGGGGAAACATACAAGAAGTAAGCGCGACTGACTGACGATTTGTTGTAGGCATCTTTTCACAGTACAATTCATTGAGTTTTCTCTTTCTTTGAACTTTCTTTTTTTTTCTCTTTTTTTTTCACGAACAGGCTTGCTCAGTTATTCCCCTACCCCGGCATTGGTTATCTTTGCCCTTTTCGCTGATGCTTACAATATCGTTCAGCCAAATCTAGCTAATGGCACCGCAGTTGGTGCTGCAAGGTTCCAACAGGTGAAATTAACCATCAGTCTTTATGGACACTGACCCAGAAAAGGAAACAAAGTATTAATTTTTACCATAAAGGATCGATGATCATTCTTGACCAACGGCGCATTCAGAGGCGTATCCATGAAGACGTCATGGATGAATGAGACAATAGGATGGAACATATACAGGTAAAATAAATCAAAAAGGGGATAATCCTGGATGACAATAAAAACTAGACATGGTCCATCTCCTCCAGCCATCGGCATAAAGTGGACCCCCCCCCCCTCAACACACACACACACACACACAAACACACTTTTATGATCCCTTAGTTAACAATCTCTCCCTTTTTAAGACCTTGTTCTCTCGCGTTTTCTGTTCATTACGTCTAAACATGTACTCCCATGTTTTAGAATCCCTCCTACATCCTTTTTATGACATGATTTTCACAGATGTTTGGATTTCTTACAAAAGGGGTGTTCAACTGTAATGACTTGCCTGTGAACACTGCCAACCTCTACTCGCTTTATAATGGAATTACTTCCTATTGTCTCATTCACCCACAGGAGCTTGTATCCAACCGCCGGTCGATCATTATTTACTCCTGCATGCTTATTATTTACTCCTGCATGCTTACCCTTACTACTACTATTCACTAGGCCTAAAAAAAAAAAAAAAAATAGGTGTGGTTACGGTAACCCGACCTACCCTATTTTTAGGGGCCGATCCTATAACTTTTTATTACATTTGTCACACACAAAAACAAAAAAACGAGTGCAAAAACCGCAATGAAAATGAAAGCGCTCGAGTCGCACATTTATTTCCCTGTCAAGTAGGTTTAATTTGTACACATTAGAAAAAAAAGGTTAAAAAAAGTGATTGCCTACCTTCCTACCCTATTTTTTTTGTGTGGATATGTTACCTTAACCACACCTATTTTTTTTTTTTTTTTTTTTTTTGCCCTACAGTAGTACATGTAATAAGGAGACTGTGGGGGTGAAGGAGTAAATAATGATCGACCGGCGGTTGGATACAAGCTCCTGTGCATTCACCCATGCCGTCTTCATTGACACCCCGTTGAATACACTGTTGGCCAAGACTGAAGATCGATCAGTTATGGTCACTCTCCGGTCATGGCTGACCATTATTTTTGCGGTATGGTCATTTGTCAAGAGTTGTTCCCACGTAATTAATGGCTGCGCCGTTAATGGGACAGGAAAACTTTTTTTTTGACAGTTAGATCCTGTTAAGCAGGCAGATTGAAGTTAAGACTTTTGTTTTGTTTGTTTGTTTGTTTGTTTGTTTGTTTGTTCTTTTGTTCTTTTTTCTGTTTGTCTTTCTTGTTTCTTCCTTTCTTTCTTGATTCCTGGTACAGAATGACAGTTGTCACAAAACTTGATTATCGCATGCACGGGGCGGGGTGTTGTCACACTGCAATTACAGAGTCCAAGAATAACATCAGACTGACCATTCTCTGTACCTGGGCTTGACTAATGATCAAGGTAACCTGACATCCTTCACGATTCAGGCAAAGTCTTGAATTGACGAGGCCACAAAAAGTCAACTGTTCACCGAGGCTCAGTATTGCGAAAAGATAAATTGGCGTAAAATAATAATATATAGATAAATGAATAAAAAATAAAAAATAAAAATAATAAAAAGAAGAAATAGATAAATACGTCAGCAAACACGCAAATATATAAACACATGAATGAATTAATAGCAACAACAAAAACAAGCAAAACAACAAAACCAACAAAAAAAGCATGAAGAAAGATGGAGGATGATTTTCCTGTTTCCATAATTTATTTGTTTTCTGTATCAACAAAAGCGCATGGGCAAGCTGTGGATCTGCAGAATATTGGTTTGCTCTTCAAACTTGAAAAGGAAATTACATACATGGTGTGTCGCTTCTAGACTGAGAGTTAGCCGTTTAAAAAGAGATAGAGAAACGCTTCTAAATATAGGCGGACATGAATATAAGCACCTCCTTTCCTCTTCAGTGAAAGAACTCCCTCTTTGCCAGAAGTGACGATCACACACACCATGTAAGCACTAAAATCAGACAATTCCTGCAGTTATCATAAATATGGGAGAATGATTAGCCTACTCCTTACGAAACGGGTCCTTACGGCTTCTGCACTATAGTTACTTTATTTATTTATTTACTGGTTGCTACATCTATTTAAGCAGAACACAAAGGCCGCTTAACCCGCTATGTGTCAGCAGGGAATTGCAATAGATCAAATGATCGTAAGGTTAAGAATGTGGGCGTTTCAATGCTTGGGTCGATTCAGAATCACAAAAGCGATCGTTTATGCCTCGAATGCAGAATTCAAGTCGTGCGAATATTTTTCTTTGTGTTTCATTCTTCCCGCTCTTTTTGGACGGTTATACTAACTTCTTTGACAGTGGGAGCGAACCATAAGTAAGCGATACAATGTGTTCGTGTTTTGTATACGAGGCCGAACACAGGTACAAGATGTGATGACTAGAATACTTGGACGTCATGGGATAATTACAGTATAAACCCCCATGTTTTTGTCATATCAACCTGCCAGTATTTCATGTAGTTTAGAGCTTACATAATCATATTGTTGTATACATTTTTGTGTGTAACCTTTCGTAAAAAGCAGTCCCTTTTGTGCTGAAATAAGAAAAGAAAACACTGAGCGTTCAAAGCATTCCAGTTCTGACATTTTCTGTTATGTACTGAATAAGCATCTCTCTCTCTCTCTCTCTCTCTCTCTCTCTCTCTCTCTCTCTCTCTCTCTCTCTCTCTCTCTCTCTCTCTCTCTCTCTCTCTCTCTCTCTCTCTCTCTCTCTCTCTCTCTCTCCTCCTTCTCAGTCCTCCTCTCATCAGTCTCATCAGTGTCCGTTATCCCCATTCCCTCGTTTCCCCCTTCAACAAGTCAAGCCTTCACTCGTCAACTGAATAACATCATTCATGAAAATATCCGGTCAGCAAGAGAAGACAACAAAGTAATGAAAATGATGATTGCAAATGAAAGCAGAAAAAAGACACGTTATACCCTCACCCTGCTATACAACTGAGAGATACGCAGGAAGAGTGAGTTATAAAGTCATGCGCCTGTGATTACGTTTGTGAAAGTGCAAAGGAATAAAGACATAAGGTAGAACCTACGCACGCACGGGGGGGGGTTAGCTCAGTTACACATTCTTCTCTATCCGTGCCGTGCTCTTGACAATGTCTGTGGCTTTCTGGTGCAGGTGACATGTAAATATAAACACTGCTGTCATGCAGGGGCTGAAATCTTTCTTATGACTAACTCGGTAGCTCCTTTATAATTGCAGTTGTGTGTGTGTGTGTGTGTGTGTGTATGCCGGTGTGTGGGCATGTATGTGTGTGTGTGTGTGTGTGTGTGTGTGTGTGTGTGCCTTTTTTCTGTAAGTATGTATGTATGTCTTCCAGTCTTTATGCGCGTGATCAATAGCGTGGTACGTTTTTTTTGTTTTTTGTTCATTGGTGTATTTATTTGTTTTAGTTCTTTTTTGGTTGTTTTGTTTTGGTATATTTTGTTTTGTTTTCGGTCTGTCGATTGCAACAAAGAGACATTGCCAGAGAGACAGAACTGAGACACAACAAAATATCGATAAACTGCGATCAATAGTTCAGTTCATTAGTTCATCGCCCTCCATGTGCACTGAATGCACGCGAATGTTCCAAACGGCCCGGTAACCGAACCGCATTGTATCGGCTTGGAAATCTTTCGCGCCCGGAGCCTATGCGCATCGATTACTAGAGCATAATAATACAAGTCGTCTTTCATTATCATGCATAGTATCGAGAATATTCGTTTCTGTCCTTGTAGTACCTGAGAAGTCAAATTCCTTCATTTTTCTTGTCAGTGACTTCTCTGTTAAGGATTTAGTGTGGCTGGGATTGGGTGAGGCGCGACTAGATTCACGACAATGCTTTGAAAAGACGGAGACAGAGAGAAAGAACGACATATTGAATACAAATGTATTGTGCTATTGGAAACAAAAGAGTTACAGAAAGAACAAATAAGTACATGTGAAACAAGAAATTCTATTTTTTTCTGGTCCAACGTTTCAACAATTGGAAGGACACCAAACAGATGAAAAACAGAACAAAACTGTCGTCGCAAGATGTACTCTCTCTCTCTCTCTCTCTCTCTCTCTCTCTCTGTCTCTGTCTCTCTCTGTCTCTCTCTCTCTCTCTCTCTCTCTCTCTCTCTCTCTCTCTCTCTCTCTCTCTCTCTCTCTCTCTCTACCCCTCTTCCGCCCCCACTTACACTAAATTACGTTTCGTTAAATCATCTTCGGTAGAGGGCACACCGAAAATGCGTTATTAACGTATTTTTTTTGCATATTTGACGGCTTTTTGTTCAAAATGTCCAATGTTGTTGTTGTTGTTGTTGTTGATTGATCATGATTAGCCCTGAAGCCAGTAGAGTCTAAAATTCGTTATGCCAACAGAGAACAAAATTACGATATACCTGTCTAGACCACGTACATTACCTCTATTATTTAATTGTGTTCAACGGTTTTACTGCATGCCAACTTCGTACAACAGTAGGCTTAGCTCTATAAAAACTGGACGTGATACGTACACCCTGCATACAGCGTTGTAAATGTATCGCTCAACATAGTGGATGAGACAATAACCATGAAAATATCTGTCCGTACTTCTCACGGTAAGCATACACTTGGACACACATCGAAACTGGAGGTCAGCAGGACCGATACAGACCTCGGAGGAAAAGAAGGTCACTCCTCCAAGCCAGAGCACTTGAGGAAAACATGCTTTACCTTTCTGCGCGCTAGCTCTTACCCCTCACCAACGTACCCCCGCAAAGGGATCATCCATAGTACATGTATTATGTATTATGCATATAAGCAGGTAGTTAAAGGGTCTCTTTCGTCATGTTTATTCTGATTACAGAGAATTCCACGATTAGAAGCCGAGTTTTCGTACGCTGGACATAGTTCCCATTGTGAATATGTGTAAAGATTACTTTCAGCATCAGACTCGAGTGGTCGGGAAAAAGGAGTAAAACTTTACGGCCAAACTTTATTTCAAGTCATTCAAGTCAAAATTCTATCTTATTTGCTGTGTCGTACCAGATTTACACGAGTTGGTTTTTTTTAATATTGAACTGCGAGCGAAAGCGAGCTGTCAGTTCACTATTTGAAAAAAGCAACGAGTGTAAATCTGGTACGACACAGCAAGCCATGTAGTATTCTGTTTATCCTACATACTGTACTTACGTGTATTTTACTGAAAATGTCCAGCAGTCGAGGCAGCTAAATTGAAGACGCTTGTTTCGGAACCTCGATCTCTTCTCAGTAAAGCCTCGTGCAATCTATTACGTCAAAGTACAGAAACGTCACTCTGAAAGTGTGGCGTGACGTGTTAGTTCTTAAGATTCATCGAGGGTAATTAGCGAGCGCAATTTTTGTTTCTATAATGACGTTTGTCTCGGTGACTTTGGCATCATAAGCAGTGGAAAAACAGGTCCCTGCCAGACTTGCTTGACATGACCTCATTTACATGATATACACACGTGTGATTTGAACGATTATTATCTCACGGGTGTCTCTCTCACGTATGTAGGATAAATAACTATAAGTGGTCGTTGTCTAGCTATGGATTGTTTTTAATGCTTGTATGTTATTTCTTACGAGAAAACTTTTTATATGTAAAATGTTAAATTTTAATGTCTAATGTAAAGCGCCATGAGACTGCCACTTGGCGGTGAACAGCGCTATAAAAGAATGTTTTATTATTATTATTATTATTATAATTAAAGACAATATATAATTGTGACCCTCCACCACGAAATGAGTCGCATGTCACCTTGCGCGGTTCTGCGCTAGGCTTAATATAAGTCCGGGGAGTGCCTGGTAACAGTGTGAGGGTCACCTTAGTCACAGGCTTATAACTCAAACAGTTTTTGCTCTTTTCTAAAACGGTTTTTACCACTGGATAGAACATAAAAAAACTCTTTAGGAAAATGTAAAAATATGAAAACCATGCAAAGGTGACATGCGACTCATTCCGTGGTGGAGAGTCACAGTTTTGAGTTGAAAAGGCATAGCAAAATAGAAATGCTCTAGTATTGTTTGATAGTGTTGCAAACAAAATCGGTTAGATTGCATAGTACGAAAACCAGCTTTATTTTATTGTTCAAGTGTGCTCATTGGCTATTTATTCAGTAGACAAACCATTTTTGTCAGAATGTGAGCGTGTGTCTTTGTGAGAAAGTAAAACAAATTGTTGGGACGGTACCGTCTTTTGAAAACGTGAGAGACTGAAAATGTCAAATGAATGCGTGGATTCAGTGAAGAAGTGCAGTGCAGGTGACGAATGCGTACCCTTCAGCACTAGTACAATAAATAATACCTTACACACCTACGAAGTATACTGATCACACCTACGTAGTATACTGACTCGCTTTCTCAACGTCTTTGCTCAGTACCCTCCGGGCTTTGACGGCGGCATCAAACATTAATTCAGTCTTAGCCGTTTTCTTACATCATGCAGGGAAAAAGAAAATAACTGCATCGGTCTCGAATAGCAGCTAGCATCTGCTGAAGGGACATTAAAACCCAAAAACCAACCAACCAACAAATCCTAATCGGCTCAAACCACAGGAGTGAGTGAGCCAACCCGTGCAGGCTTTGCACACGTGGCTCACTGCAAGTACAGACGGGGTGGTGCAGGCAGCGGTCAATGTTTGAGTGACAGGCAAGAAAGAAAACGAAGGCAAGGCAAGTGTCTTGACAAGTCTGGGACTTAGCGCGAAACTGGTCTATTCACTAATTGCGTAGATATCTTGAAATAATTAAATTATTGTCTGACTCCTTCTCCTCTCTCATTCACCCGGCTTTTCTTTCTGTCTGTTTTGTTGTTTGATTTGTTTGTTTGTTTGGTTTTTTTGGCTGGCTGGTTAATTGTCTCTTCTGTCTGCCTGTTGTTTCTTTCTTTCTTTGCCTTTGTTTGTCTCTTTGTTTTTACACCCCCGGTATAGGGGTGTGTATAGGATTCGGTCGATGTGTTTGTTTGTTTGTTTGTTTTTACACCCCCGGTATAGGGGTGTACGTGTATAGGATTCGGTCGATGTGTTTGTTTGTCTCTTTGTTTTTACACCCCCGGTATAGGGGTGTGTATAGGATTCGGTCGATGTGTTTGTTTGTTTGTTTGTGTGTTTGTGTTCGCATATAGATCTCAAGAATGAACGGACCGATCGTCACCAAACTTGGTGAACAGGTTCTATACATTCCTGAGACGGTCCTTACAAAAATTGGGACCAGTCAAACACACGGTTAGGGAGTTATTGGTGGATTAAGATTCTACAAGGACTTATAGAGGGACATATTAATGGTCAAAGGGAAATAACCTTCTCAGTTGGTGGCAGTGAGAATGGTAAGGACGGGGGTGTTTTTCCTACCTCGGAGGAATTTCTTGTTTTCTTTGAGTCAAGGTTTTTTTTTCCCAGCTTACTCTTTATCTTTTGTTTAAATATTTTAAATCTGCCTTTCTTTATTTTTTGTTTTGTTTTGTTTTTGTTTCCGTCATTCTTCCTTTTTAAAAATTAAAGTACATGTTCAAAACAGACATAACAGCATACGCGAGAGGTGAAAACTGGTAAAGTCATCACACACCCAGAAGAAACTCAATAAATAAAGTAACAAATAAACACACACAAAAATAAAGCAAAGAATAATAAATAACGCTATACTATTAATGTATATGATATACCATTGCGTATTGAGGAAAAGCAACAACAAATAAAACAATGAAATGAGGTTACAAAATCGTCTGACCACGTTATTTCGATTGCAGGTATTTGTAAGAGAAATTTTTTAAATATTTTTTATATATAAAATTCATTTCATATTACAGCATGACCAAAAAAATATAATCAAAATACTGTTCTGATTAGTTTTTGTGGTTTTTTTAGCTGTTGTTGTTGCTATTGTTTTCTTTTTTTCTGTCTTTATTTCTCTTTGGTTTATTTATATATTTTCGCATTACATTTACTCAAAATCAGAATTTGACTTTGTGTTTTATTATTTGCAATACACATTTTTTAAATGTTAATTTTGAGTTCAATTCTTTTGAAGGAAACAACAATCACAAACAACTGTTTGCTGCAATCAGTTGTGAACGATCCACCCAATGTACCAGCGCACCACCACTATACAGAACGAAAGCTAATATCTCAAGAAAATCGGATTCAGTGATTTCAGTATTTTTCCAGTGACAAATATTGGTATCATGGGTCTGACCTGCAAACTAAATAGCACTCTTTCAAGGTCTTGTGAATGAGACGACGCGAGCAGTCGAACCAGAGAACTATCGAACTGTTGTGATCCCCACACAAAACATAGCCGCCAGAAATCGTTTACCGCCCCAATGCTTTTGCGCCACGCTCTAAGTCGGTGAATATGATAACAGTGCGGGGCTCGTTTTGGCACGACGTAGAAATCAGGGCCGGACCCAGGGGGGGGTTCCAGGGGTTCCGGAACCCCACCCCTGGAAAAAGCATGTACCTTGCTTTGAGTGTGTTTTTTTTTACTAGTTTTAGCACAAAACAATGCTGCTCTTAACCCTCAAAACAAGGCCCAGAATGCACCAGATTGCACAGATTTTAACCGTTTTTCAAATATTTTCCGGGGGAGCATGCCCCCGAACCCCCCTAGTTCGCGCGCCTGCTTTGCAGGCGCGCCGGCGCTTGTGGCTTCGCCACTTCGCTGATTTGCCCCCCCCCCAAAAAAAAGGAGGAACCCCCCCCCCCCCCCCTTACAACTCATTTGGTCCGGCCCTGGAAATAGATCTTATCCTTGTTGTCAGCAGGACCCACTGCTTCTCAAACTTGCTGGTTAAATTCGAGCCACATGAAGCCTTTTGCGAACATGTAGCTCGTTTTGTTTAGTTCATTGTTTGCTTGTTAATTGTCGGTTTGTTCGATTTGTTGGTCCCTTTTTATCTGTTGGCTTGGTTATTTTTTCTCAGTTTGATAATTTTGTCTCACTTCGACTGAGGTTGATCGTCCATTTTTTTTCAAACTTCTCAGCATTAACTCCTCAAGTTATTCAGACTCTCAGTTTCAAATCAACAGGTTAACGACAGACTTATACAAATAAGTAAATATAGTTGTTGTTGTTGTCAATTTTGTTGTTGTTGTTGTTGTCGTCACCAGGCTGTTTTGTTGTATCATGCTTTACTGAAAACTTTTCCAATAAAAGAGACATTGTGTTTGTTTGTTGTTGTCGTTGTTTAAAAGAGCACACAAAAGTGTCGAGGGTTTAAACATAAGCTCATAAACTAACCTTACAATAACTGGCATTCGCCAACCTACCCCCCGCGTCCAGTCTGGCACAAAAAAGCACGTGCGGGAGTAAAACCGGCACTGTTTACATGGCTGCCATTGGCTGCCGATCAACACTACAACCAAGATGGCGGCGCCAATATTGTGAGCAGTTTACAATGTTGCCCGAGTGAGCGGAGCGGTGATTACCGAAAGCCGGCCTACACTCAATGCCAGTCGGGGACACGCCTCCACTCACACCGGACGCACGCGGGAACGCGACTGCCCTTTCACCGTATATTTACTTCTCATTCTTCTTCGTTCGATCACACCTGCGATCGTCTGCCATAAATCAACCGTCAGTTATCGTCTGCTGCCTGCAACCCGCAAGTGTGTCCGTCTATGCGTGTGTGTAAGTGGACCGCTGTTGAACAAATGTTGAAAATGTTAAAATTGTGAAGAAAAACTTCGGAAAAAGTGTCGGGAAATTTTATGTTCGTCGTGTTGTGACACCTCCAGACTTGTGTTGTGGTTTTGGTACCAGTCTTGTTTTGGTTTTCTTCGAACGAAAAAGACACTTGTTTTTTTCTTCAGTGATCAGTGATTGGGGAACAACGACGTCCTCTGTGTCCCTGCTTCTCAACACATCATTGTAAGCTTGAATTTGTGTGCTTTTTCTTACATTTTTTCTTTTTTTGTTGTTTCAAGTTTCTGCTTCGATTTTACTCGCAATCGCAGCTGAATAAGGGTACAGTCATTTATTGATTGTTCAGGAGAATAGCCCTCATAGATGGAACAACTGACTTTCAAAACCGAGATTTCTTCGTAAATTCAGTATTTGTCTGCTCGAAGCACGGTGTTCTGTAATGCATACGAGCGAATTAATCTTGAGGTGTGTCGGACTAATCTGGCAGAGCGGGAGTGTGATAATGCACTTATCAGCTGCGAGGCATTAAATGACCGGCGCGCTATTGTGATTGTCGCGAAGACATGTCGGGGCGCATTTTACGGCGAAGGCGCGGGTTGGTCGAGTGGAGGCTTGAGTGAGTCTTTTTAGTCTGTCCACGTCAGAGCAGTTTACGGTTTTGCACTGCGGTCTACCCTCGGGCAAGTCTCGTCAGTACTTGAACATTCTTTGACACTGACCAGATTTTGAGCATTGCTTGTATCATCAACTGCCTTGGTCAGACTCAAAGTAAAAGATAATTTCCGTATTTGATTTTTTTTTTAAATTAAGCCCTTGATGGAATTAAATGTTGTATTCTTTGATTGGTTTATCTGTCTATTTAGTGGACATTACAGTGATCTACAGTGAACAACGGAAAACAGAAGAAAAATGTTGAAAACTGAAGAGATAACAAAAAGGTGGAATAACTATATAACTGATTTACCTCTTCAAAGAGAAAGATTGATTGTTGTGTTAGGATACAGGGTGATTACATTGGTGACTAGAGAACTAGAATATTTTCCACCCAGAATTCCCAAAATCATGGAAATCATGTGCAAATGGAAATATGCAAGTACTGAATGAATGTAAAAGGGAACCAGAAGCAGAGGAGAATAAAACGAAAACATACAAACGGACTTAAACATTTTGTGCAGTTATTGATATTGACATAAACCAAACCATATTCGTGGTTTGAATATTGACAATTATTTTAAAGTCCTTATTTTTACGTCTTAAACAAATGTCTGCGTACGTTCACATACACAGACACAGACACACACACACACACACCGGGCACACACACACACACACACACACACACACACACACACACACACACTGAGAGGGTAACTGAAGTGCATTTTTTTCTGATTTTCTTCCGATCATCGCCACGAACTGTAGAAAAGGAAACCGCGCGAAATGATACAATGGCCCTGCCTCACTGCGCAAAACACACTCAGATTCTTGATTTCAATCTGCATGGAGAAAAGAACAGTCGTTTTCTTTGATCGCCGGACTTGCTCTGCGCTGTTTTCTTTTAAATTATGCAAGAACGTATCGCATGATTCGAACTGCGCGCATTCACAAACACTGATAGACACAGACAGAAACACACCACCACCCACACACAAACACACGCGCGCGTCACAACTCGTAAGAAATACTGTTCAGCTCACTAACTACCTGTACGTGATTCTCAGTCCGAAAAGGTTGGTCGAACGATTGCACAGTTCAGTGGCTTTCTATTGGAGGCGCAATGTTTCCCACAGAATGACCAATGAATTATGCACCCTGGCTCCATTCTTTCTGTCAGAAACGAAGACATATCATTCACATTACACGCGAGTTCTGCTTCTAAAAAGGACAACAACTCGTAGGGCACTCAGTACAATCGATTAATTCTTCTGCTTTTTAAAAAAAAATACGAAAAAAAGATGCGTTTTTTAAATTTATTTTTTTTAGCTTGATTGGAACCAGACTTGGTGACTTGATTGTCTATGAATTATATTTGAAGAGGAAGACTAATAAACGCCGTGCAAGGGCACGGAAACTTCTTGTTCTTAACTCCAAAGAAACGAGTTCCACTTTACTATGCTCGGTTTGGCAAATAGCCGATATACCGAAATAATGCTGACAGATAAACTGTGAGCTGCAAGCACAGCAAATCGACGTAATCGTGGAATGCCTGAATCGTCTGAAACTGTTCAAGCATGTTTGTCCGCTGAGTTAGGATCGCGGCAATAGAAACATTGTTGTCTATGGGGAACTGGTTTCAGCTTTGGTTTCAGTAATTTGTCATGAATATATTTCTTGTCAGTAATTATAGGGAACTGATATTTGTTCAAAAATTGAAGGATCCAATTGTTATTTTGAAAGTGAGCGTTTTTTTCCCCTTTTCTCCCTCTCCTCTGCAACCAGGCTGTAGGGGAGCTGCCCAATTCTTGTCTGTACATGATTGTAGGGAGTGTGTTTTGCTCGTATTGCCTGCGAATGAAATGATATTTTTCGCTTGTAAAATACAAAGAAGAGAGTTCCCTCAGTAGGCTCAGGGGGAAGTGCTTTTTGTCTTAAGAGTGTAAAAACAAATACTCCTTAGACATAGAATACTTTATTATCTCAACAGAGAAATTTGTTTGTGGTGTGTACATGTGTCAACAAACATAAAACCTGACACAGAACAAATTTAAACATTGAGATAGAAAGGTGTTTTTACATTTAGTCAAGTTATGACTAAATGTTTTAACATCAGTCGAGGGGGGAATCGAGACGAGGGTCGTTGTGTATGTGTGTGTGTCTGTGCGTGTGTGTGTGTGTGTGTAGAGCGATTCAGACTAAACTACTGGACCGATCTTTATGAAATTTGACATGAGAGTTCCTGGGTATGATATCCCCGGACGTTTTTTTCATTTTTTTGATAAATGTCTTTGATGACGTCATATCCGGCTTTTCGTGAAAGTTGAGGCGGCACTGTCACGCCCTCATTTTTCAACCAAATTGGTTGAAATTTTGGTCAAGTAATCTCCGACGAAGCCCGGACTTCGGTATTGCATTTCAGCTTGGTGGCTTAAAAATTAATCAATGACTTTGGTCATTAAAAATCTGAAAATTGTGAAAAAAATATTTTTTTTATAAAACGATCCAAATTTACGTTCATCTTATTCTCCATCATTTTCTGATTCCAAAAACATATAAATATGTTATATTTGGATGAAAAACAAGCTCTGAAAATTAAATATATAAAAATTATGATCAAAATTTCTTTTTCGAAATCAATTTAAAAACACTTTCATCTTATTCCTTGTCGGTTCCTGGTTCCAAAAACATATAGATATGATATGTTTGGATTAAAAACACGCTCAGAAAGTTAAAACGAAGAGAGGTACAGAAAAGCGTGCTATTCTTCTGAGCGCAACGAATACCCCGCTCTTCTTGTCAATTTCACTGCCTTTGCCACGGGCGGTGGAGTGACGATGCTACGAGTATACGGTCTTGCTGCGTTGCGTTGCCTTCAGTTTCATTCTGTGAGTTCGACAGCTACTTGACTAAATGTTGTATTTTCGCCTTACGCGACTTGTTTCTAGCTTGCTTTGAACTGGACTTGGTGACTTGATTGTCCATGCGTTATTCATGAAGAGAAAGACTGCTAAATGCTTATGGAAGGACATGTTCTTAAATCCAGAGTTTTATTTTCATTTAGGATCGAAAAACGAATGCTGTCTGACTTTTGCAAATTTGTAAAAGATTTGACGATAGGACATGTGGGAGACTTTGTTGGGGTATACGCTAGTGATGAAGCATTGCAACCTGTTATGTTGGTCCTTAGAAATAGATTCAGGCTTTTCTGGTTAGCAGCTAAGGTGCTTAGGGAAGGGATGGGTGGGATTGGCCTTCCAAACGACGTAGGGCTGTGGCGAGTGGGCGTCTCCTCTCTGTTCTCTTCTTCTTTTTCTATTTCTCTGTCTGCCTGTCTGTCTGTCTGTCTGTCTCTCTCTCTTTTTGTTATTGGTTGTATGTTTTTTCAAGTTGTTTGGCATTTCACGGTCTGTTTTTATCGCTTACCTGACACCAACTCTTTGTTATTGCAGGTGTTTTACATGATAACTGAGCATCGCCACCCAACAAACACCATGAAGGTCCCCATCGTCCTGTGTCCTCCAGGCCACACCCACTCCCACTCCCCCGCTCCACGGGTCTCTCGCATTGCCTCCGCCCCACCCACCTACTCCCGAACCTCACAGTTGGCTCATCGTCTGCAGCAGAACTGGCTGGCCAGACACCCCACCGACACCTGCGGAAATGGCGGCGTGTCACTCGATGACTCTCTCACCAGCCTCAGCTGGCTGCAGAATCTCAACATCCTTAAGATCACCTCCCCGACTCCGCCTCCCAGCCCGCCGGAGCCCAACTTCGACCACCACAAGTTCCTCCAAAGCGGGAGTCCTCCACCCATGACCCACCCCCAGATGCTCCACATGGGCGGGATGATCCCCACGCAACTTCCGAGAATGGAAGCCAGAGTCCCGCTCGCCGACAGCCCGCCCCTTTGCGGGATGTCTCTCATTGGTCCTGACGCTGTAGACTATAAGACCAATCCCTATGTGAAGCCGCCATACTCGTATGCTACCTTGATCTGCATGGCGATGAAGGAGACGAAAAAACACAAGATTACTCTGTCTGCCATCTACAACTGGATCACTGACAACTTCATGTACTACCGCATGGCGGACCCTAGCTGGCAGGTTTGTGATTGTTTTTTAAGATTCGTTGTATTATTTGGCGAATGACACAGATTTAGAAATAGATGGGTTGATATTGTTTGGGGGATCAGACAACTTTTCAAGCGCCTCATGTCCATATTTTGTCTAAGCCTGTGAGAGCTTGCTGTTTAGTTTTCTGTCCAACTCAGGGCTTCTGGTTGTTTGTTGTTAAAATTCTGTTTGCTGATAAATGGTATAAGAGAATACCTGTGTGCGAAAAATATTGAATCAGAATAGACAGGTTATCAACAAAAAAGGAAGCAGTCAATGATGACCTTAGCTATGTCTGATTTCTCTTTCATCTTAATGGAATGCACTCAAACAAAGGCTCAAATTCAGCAGAAGTGGTGTTAGTAAAGTTGAATAATACTTGGGATCTAAGTTTAGTTGACATCATCTTTGCTCAGCAAGTTCCGAGCAAGTTCTTGACATGAGATTTCATACTTCTATTCTTCTCTTTCAGAACTCCATACGACACAACCTGTCGCTCAACAAATGCTTTGAAAAGGTCCCACGACGGAAAGACGAGCCCGGTAAGGGAGGCTTCTGGAGGATCAACCCAGACTACAGCGACATGATCGAGAATGGCATATTCAAGAAACGACGGAACAGCAGAGACTCATGTCAAATGCCACCCACGAAACGAATGAAGCGTGAAGAAGACGAGTTACTCATGGCGGTGAACAGCATCAAGGGTACGAGGGAAGACAAGTTGCTATGTAACGGCTACTTGGACGATGACTCTGACGACGACTCGTTGACTTTGCGTGGTGATTTCAACTGGACCGCCATTCTCAACCAGGATATTGAAATCGGTGGCTTGCGTGTGAAAACGGAGCACATCATTGACAATGGGGATTCTGGTCCCCTGATAGCGATGAGCCCGCCATCCTCCGAAACCAACTCAGACGATCTCGGCTTGGATGACCTCTTCTCTCAGACAGACATTTCCATGGATGTGCCCTTGGACTGTACCAACCACGGCAATCCTCTGGATCTGACGGTGACGGGAACAGGGATCCGACCCCCAGAGTGGTGGGGAGATAGTCTCCTTCAAGACATCAAGACAGAACCAAACGACACAGACCACAGCAGCGGACTTAACACCCCTGTGCCCCCCTCCCCACACTCTGACATTGATGATGTCTGGACCAACGCCACGGGGTTGGATGGTAATGGGGCGTTTGACCTTGACAATTTGTTTGACATTGAAAACATTCCTAGCCCGTCCATGTTGTAACACATTCTATGATTCTTCAACGTTGGCAAACTACATTTTTTTTTCTCATGTTAAAATTCTTGGATATTGCATTCCAGGCTAAAAAGAGCCATGACAAAGACCTGAACATTAAACATATCTGAAGTTTGGCTATGTGACATGAGACTTTTTCATGGGAAACTTCTTGCATCAAGCATCAACATAAGATCACCCATTAACAATACACTTGGCAGGTATTTGAGTTGACAGCATGATGCCTTTCACTCTCATTATAGAGCGGAGGCAACTAAAAAGCTGAAGAAAGCTAAACTCCAACTTGAGTCCAGCAGTTTGCTGAATGCCCACAGAGTAAATCTGATTGTTGTTCTCTATTGAGAATGTCTCCTGCCAGTTAACAGATCATTAATGTTGTGTGATGTTGGTGTAAATGGATTTTACAATGAAAGCATTAAGCCGTTGTGTTATGAGTTACAAAAAAGTATTACAATATTTGTAAGTGTAGATATTATCTGTGATGTAAAATGAAGACAAAACAAATACAAGTTTGTTTTTTTGATAGTTAAAACTTGTTTGCAGATCAACATACACATATTTTGTAGATTTTTCCCTATATTTTTTTAATTGTATTTAAAAATGAAAATAATTAAAATAGTTTATTTTAAAAACTGTCAGTATAACATGTGTTTTTTTCGTCTTGCAGTGATACTATTAATTTGTCTTATGTCTGTGTGGTTTAATTTTTCAAAAAGTGAAAATTGTTAACAAACAAGGATTTCAAGATGTGTGAAAGCAACAACAACAACAAAACAAACCTGAAGAATAGAAAAAGAAAAAAATCAACAAAAGCCTATGTCTTTGATTACAATAAAGATCTCTGTGTTTGTTGTCAGCTGGGAGTATTTTTTAACTTCACCACTGGATGTGAACAAAATCATGTATCACCTTCACTGCTTGTGAGTCTTGATCAAAAGTTACCATATTCTAGGTAGGGTCCATGTTGACATCTGCTGAGTGTTTCCACTGATAAGTAATGATGATACTTGACCTTCAAAGAACACCCGATAATGGTTGGCTACGAATATTAGCAACCCAACACATAACTTAAATCTTAATGTGAATGATGGTTGCTTGTTTTATTTCTGTAAAGTGGCTCCCCACCATTGCCCTGCACTTTCTGCAATACAATCCAGTTTAATGTTCAAGTACATCACAATGTTATTTACATGTATTTGTTAATGACCTAACAAGTTATTTAATGAAGAGTTTATTACTTTGGTTTTGTATCAATGACTTGTAAGACAAACCATTACAGATCTGCCTCTTGTTTTTTTATGAGTTGTTTTAATTAACAGCCAATTGTCACCCTGTTCATGTCCAAACGTGAACTATTTTGTATTCTTGCTAAATCCGTCCAAGTTCATTTAGAACTGATTTTATGCCATTTTTTTCTTTTGAGATCCGTCCAGCACAGCCAATTGTGCTCATTGTAAATAAACATGCTATTTATTATCTTATATGTAACAAGATTTGTTACTTCTGCTGTGGCCATTTTAACTGATAATAGCCTTCCGGCAAAATCCTCAATTGAAGGTGTGCGTTTTTGATTAGATTGAACCGAACTGTAGCACTCTCTAGTCCTGCAGCATCCAAACTCACCCGTCTTTGTTTTGCCTTCTCTTTCACCTCTACGAAACTAGTACCCAACTATTCATCCAAAGTAATAGACTTCCACTACTTTAAGGACAAATAGATCAAATACAGACACAAAGTACAACCCTTTTATAAAGATGTTTCTATCTGTGTGAAGTCCAGCTAAAAAGTATTTCATTGCTCAAAAATGTGTGCTTTGAAGTTTGCATTGATCTGATGTGATCTTAGAAAATGAAACTTAATTGTCTTTGCAACAACAACAAAGACATTTTTAATTTAAATGGTTTGAGATTATAAGGTTTTCACTTCAATGTGTTATCACTGCACTTATTTGTTGAATTCACTTTACTGAATATTTGCATTATAACTGTGAAATGAATGTTTACTGTTTGAATCATATCACACCCAAGTTCATTGTCATGCACTTCAACTGCACAGATGCCCCCCGCGGGTTACGGGGAAGAATTTACCCGATGCTCCCCAGCATGTCGTAAGAGGCAACTAACGGAGTCTGTTTCTCCTTTTACCCTTGTTAAGTGTTTCTTGTATAGAATATAGTCAATTTTTGTAAAGATTTTAGTCAAGCAGTATGTAAGAAATGGTCCTTTGTACTGGAAACTTGCATTCTCCCAGTAAGGTAATACATTGTACTACGTTGCAAGCCCCTGGAGCAAATTTTTGATTAGTGCTTTTGTGAACAAGAAACAATTGACAAGTGGCTCTATCCCATCTCCCCCCTTTCCCCGTCGCGATATAACCTTCGTGGTTGAAAACAACGTTAAACACCAAATAAAGAAACTGCACTGATCTGCTTTGCAGATGGTGCTTTTTATCAGAAGGTTGTTAACCCCTCCCTTACCCCTTCTCCAACCCTTTCTGTTCTATCTACTCTTTCTCTTATTTAAAGTCTTTGCATGCTTTGTTTTCAAGATTCAAAATTCCAGTCATTTTGTCATTCATTGATTCGTCACACAGAACACTTTGCCTCAGTATTATAGACTAATAGAAACATGTCTGAAGTATTTTTGAGACCTGTGAACCCATGCAGCAACACTGAAGAAAATAACACATTGTTATCAGTCAGCATTATTTTAACTTGTTACAATGCACTGGGTGTTAGTTCGTTTTCTGTTGTTCCATGTAACACTGGTAGGTTCTTGAGAATACCAATACTGTTTGTTGCCCTTTTACAAGAACAAAAGTTGTCAATGTTAACTTTAGATTTTTCTGTCACTCATTTTTTCCTTCTCGCTAAAGTAATAGCTTCCTGATTAACCACAAAAAAAAGAGAAACAAGTAAAGCCAACAATAGTAAGTCCTACACAGATTAAAGGTAACTCCTTGAACTGGGGTCTATATTGATTGTATGTAAGGCAAAGAAAGGTAGCAAAAGTTTACAATCAAGGGATGTAGATACACGCTGACAGACCACTAAAACTTGCATGAGATGATCTAATTGGAGAGGATAGCAAAGACAGGCCAATGCCGAATAGTCAATCAATATGAGGCTTATATCGCGCGTATTCCGTGGGTACAGTTCTAAGCGCAGGGATTTATTTCTTTTTTTTAATTTTATTTTTATGCAATTTATATCGCGCACATATTCAAGGCGCAGGGATTTATTTATGCCGTGTGAGATGGAATTTTTTTTACACAATACATCACGCATTCACATCGGCCAGCAGATCGCAGCCATTTCGGCGCATATCCTACTTTTCACGGCCTATTATTCCAAGTCACACGGGTATTTTGGTGGACATTTTTATCTATGCCTATACAATTTTGCCAGGAAAGACCCTTTTGTCAATCGTGGGATCTTTAACGTGCACACCCCAATGTAGTGTACACGAAGGGACCTCGGTTTTTCGTCTCATCCGAAAGACTAGCACTTGAACCCACCACCTAGGTTAGGAAAGGGGGGAGAAAATTGCTAACGCCCTGACTCCGGGTCGAACTCGCTTCCGAGCGCAAGTGCGTTACCACTCGGCCACCCAGAATAGTGGAGCAAGATATGACATGACTGTAGAAAGACCCCAATAACTGTCATCAAAGGGTGGTTGTAAGTACAGTGCCACCTCTCTTTTAAGATCTTCCAAAATCTGAGAAAAACAGGGCTTAAAATGGAGAGAGTCTTAACATGGAGGTCAATTTACAGAGGTTATGGAACACAAGATCTGAAAAAGCAAGGTCCTAAAAAAGGGGGAGGTCTTATCAGGGGTTTTCAATCAATCAATCAATCAATCAATCAATCAATCAATATGAGGCTTATATCGCGCGTATTCTGTGGGTACAGTTCTAAGCGCAGGGATTTATTTTTTTAATTTTTTTTAATTTTATGCAATTTATATCGCGCACATATTCAAGGCGCAGGGATTTATTTATTTTCACTGTATTATGACCTCTATTAGGCCAGAAATATGAATGGGGAACATTGTGTGAAATTATGTTTATCCTACATACGTGAGAGAGACACCCGTGAGATAATAATCGTTCAAATCACATGTGTGTATATCATGTAAATGAGGTCATGTCAAGCAGGTCTGGCAGGGACCTGTTTTTCCACTGCTTATGATGCCAAAGTCACCGAGACAAACGTCATTATAGAAAATAAAATTGCGCTCGCTAATTACCCTCAATGAATTTTTAGAACTAACACGTCACGCCACACTTTCAGAGTGACGTTTCTGTACTTTGACGTAATAGATTGCACGAGGCTTTAGAAGAGATCGAGGTTCCAAAACAAGCGTCTTCAAGTTAGCTGCCTCGACTGCAAGACAATTTCAGTAAAATACACGTAAGTACAGTATGTAGGATAAAGAGAATACTACATGGCTTGCTGTGCCGTACCAGATTTACATTCGTTGCTTTTTCAAATTGTGAACAGCTCGCTTTCGCTCGCAGTTCAATATTTAAAAAAACAACTCATGTAAATCTGGTACGACACAGCAAGCCATGTAGTATTCTCTATTTCTGATGATTGAAGAGTATGAATAGCCTTGGGTCTGATAGGTGGTTTGGCTGTCAAAGTAGGGTAAATGTGATACGGTAGTCGTTACTCTGCATTCCTCAATGCTACTCATTACGTCTGCTTACAACTCTTTGGAAATAAAATGCTGGTTCAGCATTACGTGTTGACTAGGGTAGAAAATGAGTGCCACAGAGATAGAATACACATGCTTGTTTTCTTAGTATCTGTACGTTTTATTTTTCTGGTAATTGTTTTCACCGGGTGCCTGACCCATATTTGTCATGATTGCTGGTAAAATAACTATATTTGATTACTGCAGTATTCACGTTACCCATAGAGCCTTAAGCGGATTGTTCTGACACTCAATCACGAGCCATCAGCATTATTCAGAACTTTTTTTTTATCACAGCTACCCTTGACTTTTTATATTTAGTCAAGTTTTGACTAAATATTTTAACATCGAGGGGGAATCGAAACGAGGGTCGTGGTGTATGTGCGTGTGTGTGTGTGTCTGTGTGTCTGTGTGTGTGTGTTTGTGTCTAGAGCGATTCAGACTAAACAACTGGACCGATCTTTATAAAATTTGACATGAGAGTTCCTGGGTATGATATCCCCGAACGTTTTTTTCATTTTTTTGATAAATGTCTTTGATGACGTCATATCCGGCTTTTCGTGAAAGTTGAGGCGGCACTGTCACGCCCTCATTTTTCAACCAAATTGGTTCAAATTTTGGTCAAGTAATCTTCGACGAAGCCCGGACTTCGGTATTGCATTTCAGCTTGGTGGCTTAAAAATTAATTAATGACTTTGGTCATTAAAAATCTGAAAATTGTAAAAAAAATAAAAATTTATAAAACGATCCAAATTTACGTTTATCTTATTCTCCATCATTTGCTGATTCCAAAAACATATAAATATGTTATATTCGGATTAAAAACAAGCTCTGAAAATTAAATATATAAAAATTATTATCAAAATTAAATTGTCGAAATCAATTTAAAAACACTTTCATCTTATTCCTTGTCGGTTCCTGATTCCAAAAACATATAGATATGATATGTTTGGATTAAAAACACGCTCAGAAAGTTAAAACAAAGAGAGGTACAGAAAAGCGTGCTATCCTTCTTAGCGCAACTACTACCCCGCTACGAGTATACGGTCTTGCTGAAAAATGGCGTTGCGTTCAGTTTCATTCTGTGAGTTCGACAGCTACTTGACTAAATATTGTATTTTCGCCTTACGCGACTTTTCTTTATTTGTCTTCTATTCTAGCCACATGTATGCAAGACCTCATACAGTTTGTTGTCTCCCTGAAAAGAGTTTTAAATCTGTTCACATTTATAGAGAACTGTAAATTTGTGTATAGAAATTAGAATGGTAAACAGGAAACATAAGAATTTGCATTTAGATTAAAGGTTAATATTTGTAGAATGGCAGCAACATTTGGTATTCTAAAATCTTGCACAGAATCTTACCTATCATGAAAGTACAAACTTGTAAATGCGTGAAAGTTATCACCATTTGTGCAATCAGTGCATTGGCAGGCCGGCCGGCAATCCTCGGTAATCTGCCTACAGTCCAGCGTTCATGTACCAACCTGAACACGGTCTTTGGGCAACACAGATTTAGATTTGCCGCAGGGAAAGGCAAAGCGGTCAGAGGCTTTTTCTTGCAGAGCGCTTGAATAACTTTCAAGCTGTAAATGCATCTAAAGAAGATTAGCTTTGGTGATACTGTACTGTGTACAAGGTTAATCACATTACAATTGAGACTTTACTGTGAGATGGCATGGAAAGGCCAGAGGACAGGAATTTCTGTGATAAAGTTTGTGAGTAGGTGAAACTGTGCAAGGTATGTCACTGCACACAGATAATGATGCGTTAGCTAAACTCCTGCTTTTGTCTTGCCCAGATGTTTTTGAAGTGTTACAAAAAAGGAGAAGTTTCTTCCTTGTAATATGCTTGATTGACGCTTCTTTCCAGAGTGAATAAATCTATTTTTGATGTATACAAATCCTCCTCTCCCCCTCCTCCCCAAACCCCTGAATTAATTTTCATCCCCATTATCGCAACAGGATACTTGGTTTCTCTACTCACAGAGCAACTTCAAATTGGCCTTTTGTTCTGTTCATCTTGTGAATTTCCCTAAATTGTGTTAGTGTAATTTGCATGTACACTTTCCTCCATGAGTGTAGCGGTGTATGCATATTGCCCATTGCCTAGTGTGATATTGTATGTACATTAGTTTCCTGGTGTGGTACTGTTTGTTGCCTCCCTGTGATACGCTCAACTAGCTGTGACCAGTATTACATTTATTTATTTTTGATAACAAAAGTTTGGATTTTTCAGACTGTACTTGTCAATGGTGAGGTGTTTCACTTTGCACAGTAAAGCAGAACTGCCTTTTGAATACAGATGTTTGGTTTTCTAAATGCAAGAGTGTTGAATGGGGTGTGTGTGTGTGTGTGTGTGTGTGTGTGTGTGTGTGTGTGTGTGTGTGTGTGTGCATGACCTCACCCCCCCACCACATATACACACACAGAAAATAGATTGTATAATTCAGTAACTTTCAAAACCATAACAAGTTCTCTTCCTTAGTTTTTTCAGCGCTTCTTCAAAATGCACCCTGGTACATGTATGTATTACATATCATTAATCTGAAACACAGGCACCAAAATAAATAATTTGTTAATCCTGTTTTAATGTGTTTAACATGCATGTGTGTTTCCATATCAAGACAATAGTGTCCTTACATTGACGGTGACCTGTCTGGCCTGTTTCTGGTACCTGCCAGTTGAAGGGTAATACTAGGCGTTAATCTGCCGGCCATAAGAGATTAGAAATAACCTTCTCTGCATACTGCATTTTGCTCAGCAAGTTTTCTGGGTCACAGAAGATAAAGAAAGAGTGGGGTTCTTTCTACACCCACCCCCCATCAAGGCAGAGAGGGTAAGAGGCTTACTTGGTCTATTGCTGTCCATGCTAGGCAATAAGACAAACATGAGGAAACACTTTCCGCTATTGTTACTTGTGTTTGTGCTAGCGTCCTCAGAACATAAATGTTGACCTGTCACGGTAATGGCCGGTTGAAAGAAATTATTTTAAGTGTGAACCAAGTTCATGTTTTCACAACCTTGACCTGGAATATTTTGAGGCATGTACAATGTGTCAGCCGATGAAAGAAGAGAGAACAGATCTGGGACAGAGAAAGGTACATAGACACAAAGACAAACACACCGCACAGAGATGTAGACACAAAGACAAACACACCGCACAGAGATGTAGACACAAAGACAAACACACCGCACAGAGATGTATATTCTCTCACAGAGATGTAGACATAAAGACAAACACACCGCACAGAGATGTAGACACAAAGACAAACACACCACACAGAGATGTATATTCTCTCACAGAGATGTAGACACAAAGACAAACACACCGCACAGAGATGTAGACACAAAGACAAACACACCGCACAGAGATGTACTCTCTCTCTCTCTCTCTCTCTCTCTCTCTCTCTCACACACACACACACACACACACACACACACACACACACACACACACAAAATGCTGATCATTTGCGGAACTGGGTAATGGAAGGTTGAAAGAATTTGCCTAAGCATGAACAAAGTCTACCTTGACCTTAAAACTGGAGGCATATTTTAATATATGCATAAATCACTGAATTAATAAATGGACATAGGAATCCAGAAAGAGAATGAGACAGGGTTCCTGCAGGGCAGAGCTGATACAATTCAAGGAGTTTTCAAGGACATTTCCAGGACCAAATAAATGCTTTTCAAGGACATGATTTTCCCCAAATTAATGCAAAGCACCAAGCTTACCTTCAGGAAGGGAAGCAACTACAGGTGACTAGTAATAGTTAGTTCGTCTGCTTTTGTTTTCACTCGATCTTTTATTCTCCCAAAATGTGTGTACTGTATTTGACGAAAAAAAAAGGGGTTGCATTTTTTTTTTTAAATAAGACAAGCTGCTGACGAAATGTATAGGCAACAATTTGGAAAAATCAAGTACTTTTCAATGACTATTTAACAAAACTCTATTTTCAAGCACTTTTCAAGGCCTGGAAAAGGTTTTCCAATTTTCAAGGAGTTTTCCAGGGTTCAAGGACTCTGTACGAACCCTGATGAGACGAAAAAACATAGACATAAACTGAGACAGAGGCATAAACAAACAGACATACAATATGTCCAAACAGATAAACAGACAGACATACAGACATGAAGGCACACAGGCAGGCAGGCAGGCAGGCAGATACAGAGACACATACATGTGGCAAAAGAAGACAGATAAAAACTCACCAACAAAATATTCCCTCAGACTTAGCAAATTTCATAAACGAGACTTCATTTTCAATGTAAAACCATTTATTGTATTTAAGAAATAACAAACAAAACACTCTGGATGAAGCTAAACATAAACAAAGACAATACAGCACATAATTAACCACCTGATAATTGATATCAACATTGTTGATATCCATGGCTGAAACATTTTCTGCTCATTCCATATTTCCGCATGAAAACTCAGAAGCCTCTATCATGTGAAGCATTTCATTCGAAACCACTGTTAAAACAGATATGCACTCATTCACTCTCCGTCTTTCTTTCTCTGTCAACCTCTTTGTCTCTCTCTCACACACGCACACAATCCTCAGCGCTTATCCACATGTGTTGCCCTGAACCGTTATTCCTGTGACAGTACCTCCCTTGACACAACACTGTACGTCCAGTACAAAAATGCTAACAATATTTTTTAGAAGAGAACAGCCCCCTCAATATACTGGTCTGCATGAAAACGGCATCAAATCATTCAGAATTGTATTGAGAGCTTACTGAGCTCATGAAGTCAAATACAATGGAACCCCCATTTTAAGACCTCCAAAAATCTGAGAAAATTGGGTCTTAAAAAGATGGGAGTCTTAAAAAGGGAGTAATTTTACTGAGGCTAAGAACAGAAAGTCTGAGAAAACAAGGTCTTAAAAATGATGGAGTCTTAAATCGAGAATCTTAAAAGGGGAGTTCCTCTGTAATGAGATTGATGACCAGAAACAACAACTTTTGGTTCTGAACTACTGATGTCTTACTGACTGATGCATTTCTATGGCAACATGTGAACAACTGCTTTTCCATTTCAATCTCAAAGAAAGTTTAACCAAATCACCTGAACAATGTAAGATGTTATGTTATATGAAGTCTTATATCGCGCGCGTATCTCCAGACTCGGACTCAAGGCGCAGGGATCTATTTATGCCGTGTGAGATGGAATTTTTTACACAATACATCACGCATTCACATCGACCAGCAGATCGCAGCCATTTCGGCGCATATCCTACTTTTCACGGCCTATTATTCCAAGTCACACGGGTATTTTGGTGGACATTTTTTTATCTATGCCAAAACAATTTTGCCAGGAAAGACCCTTTTGTCAATCGTGGGATCTTTAACGTGCACACCCCAATGTAGTGTACACTGAAGGTGTACACAAATCAGACACAGAATGACTGTGAATGTGAAATAACTAAGCACACTAAAACTAACAAGTATGAATGTCAAAAACACCCATAGAGCCTACTCCAGTTCGTCTACATGCCTGTTCTGAATAGCCGTGGTAAACTGTTAACTAACATATTGACAACACCTTTGCATGATCGTTAACAAAGGCCCTTATTTTTCTTGAGTGTAAATGGTATCAGCCTGTCTCAGACACACAGGTATTATCATAAGTTTCACAAATTACCGGTAGCAGTCAAGCAAGATCCAAGTAATGCAGGGACTTGCTTTCAGAAGCAATTGTATGGTAGAATTATTTTCTCCCCCAATAAATTCCAGCATCATAATAATCATACCTGTCTTAGAATACACCTCCTATTATTTAGTTGCATATGCACACTTTAGAGAAAAATCTTAAAGATGATGAAAGTCATAAATTTCACAGGCTAGTTTCAACTTTCAAGATGCAGTTTCAAGGGACATAAATCTTACTATTGAAGAAGCCGAGAACACCGTTGTCTACCCCACGCATGAAGGGAGAGAACTCAGATCAATCCTGCCATTTCATTCATGAACTGGTCATAGGCGTCGTCCTTGGTCTTCGTCTGTGTGGCAGGGGTAGGTGCTGGTTTGGATGAAACGTTCAGTGCTGAAGTCTCATCTGCTCTGCCTGTATAAAAATAGGAGAGAGAAAAGTAAATGGAAGTGCACAGGCTGTTTTTATGAGTAGATGACTAAATCTTTTCTTCAGCTCTCTTAGTACCTTCTTTTGAAGATGCTGGTACTTGCAGTACTCTGTTTTATCTAAACTAAGCAAAAGTAAAGGATACCCCCCCCCCCCCCCCCAAACCCTCTCTCTCTAAAAGTTTTTTTCACTCTGTACACACTTGAGTTTCAGACTCAAAGTGAATTTATTTGAGACTACGAATACACAGTAGTGTGCGAATACTAACCTCCCTTTCACCCAAGAAAAACTGAAGTAAAATCTTAACAACACAAGAGGCGAAGCCATCAAGGCTCACGTAAGAAATCGACAAACAGTAACACAAACTCAATCACTCCGTCACACATACACACACACACACACACACACACACATACACACAGAAAGAGCATCTAGGTGAAACTGTGCAAGAAAGCGAGACACTAGATCTAGATCTGTCTGTCTGCATGTACACTAGTCTCGGCCCGCTCAAAATAATAATGACCAAGACTTTCAGTACTTTCTTCGCGTGACGTCTAACCCTCTTACGTCATAATGTGACGTCAATGTAATGTGACGTCTTCAAATGTTAGAGTTTCTACCACAGACATACACACGCACGCACGCACGCACGCACATACGTACGCACGCACAGACTCGGGACAGACAAAGTTACGATCGCATAGGCTACACTTACGTGAGCCAAAAATGACTGTGGGTGAGATGAACAAAGTTGAAAAACAAAATAAATCTGCACTCACCAATACTGGGACAGAACACACACACAAAAAGTCACATTTTCACCTGTGGAGAATACTTCGAAATTCACAAAGATAACACTCCAACAAAAATCCTCACCTGAAGGTTTTAAGCGGCCCTTGTGCTGTTGGTTGCGCTTGATTTTGACGGCAGTGGGAGTGAACCTCGTCACATCTCCCATGCCGCTCTTGATCTTAGGCTTGGCCTCGATGGTGATGGCGCTCTTCTTGTCGTCGTCTCCGTGGGCTCGCAGCGGTGGTTTCATGATGCTGGGCGGCGCACTCAGCACGTTGGGGTTGGAGGCCGGCATGGGGATCATGCTGGGGGCGAGATGAGGGGGAGGGACGTTGGGAGGGGCACCGGGCGGTCGAAGTAGTCGGGGTGGAGGCATACCTGTCACGTAACACAATATTAGTCAATATCTCATATTTCACCTCCTCCTTCCTTTTCCTAGTTTACTTGTTGATGTTGTTGGGGCTTACGGGCACAAATGTAACCGCATTGGCAGTGGTTGTTACAAAACTGTACACCAACAATTACAGCTGTAAGTGTAAAGCAAGCTGAATGTTAATACCTCTTTAGACATGTATACTATCCATGAAAATGACATGTCTGCTAGCATGCCCAGCATACAGCTATGCAAGGAAACTTTAAATAGACATTGACAACAGTTCAGACGGAAGAGTTGACAACAGCTCAGCAACATCAGTAAGTACAAGGAGATATGGCTGGAGTGCACCTCTGTCTTTATACTGAAAATCCTAGGAGCCCTAAACCTGAACATGCATTCCTGAAAGTTTTGAAACACGAGTCAAACTTGAAATAAAAAAACAATTAACACTCCTGAAACTGTCTTTAAACAAACCATCTCTTTAAACAACAACATTACCAGACAATACAAAGAGCTTTGCTACAGACTTCAACTTGACAAGCAGATGTACTAACCCTGCATGCCGGGTGGCACACGCATGGGACCACCTCGCAGGTTGGGCGGCAGTCCTGGAGGGGGGCCTGGGGGGAGACCCTGTGGGCGACCAGGGGGTGGCCCAGGGGGGAGGAGACGAGGCAGAGACCCGGGGGGACCTCCCGGCATCAGCGGTGGCCGCATGAACATTGGTGGTGCTCCTGGGGGCGGTCCTGAAACATGACAGGCAAATATTGTGTCGCTGTGTCAATTTGAAAGGCTTTATTTCAACACGCAGCAAATCCTTAAAAAATTACAATTTGGTTCACTGTACAAAACCTGTGTCTAACTCGAACATCTTACAAAATATGTAAGTTCAAGAAGAAAAATCTCAAACTTGAAGCCATATTTGCAGGTACATGTAACACATATATAGCTAACCTAAACTTTGTCAAGAAACAATTTGGCAGCTCAAAACCTGTCTCCAGTCTGTCCTACTGGTTGTGAGTGCATTCAGCGTTTGTGGGTTTTTTTCTTTTTCTTTTTTTATGTCAAAATGATGCTACTTCTGTGCTGCTGCACTTTGACTGGCTAGTTACTATGACAAGACTTGTTTGGATTTTTTTTTAAACTTATTTTTAGCCATTCCTTCTGCTTTTCTGGCAATACTAATGCACAAATCACCTACTACTAACATAAAGTAGCTGTATCGATCTACACAATAAATCAAACACAAAAAGACCTCTCACGGGAACTGTCAGAAACGACAAAACTAAATAGCACCTACCTGGAGGAAGGCCTGGGGGCAGACCAGGAGGAGCACCGGGAGGGGGACCAGGGGGCATCAGCTTTGCCGACGAAGGTTTGTCGTCTTCTTCCATTCTCTCCTCCTCATCATCGTTATCTTCATCCCTCTCTGTGCCTGGCGGTCGGTCATCCAGTCGCGCTATTTCGTCCATGCGTGACTTCAGATCTGCTGCTTGGCGGTCCTGGGATCAATGAGACAAAGTACTCTCTGTTTGGCGTTTTTTAAATCAAAGAACTCTGAGGATAATTGTCAACAAAACACAAAGAATGTTCTCCACATACAAAAACTTACTGCTTTCTTCAAGTTCAAGAATATCCAAACTTGTGGTGAGATATGTACGCGTTATAAATTCTCGTATTATTATTATATCCTAAACTAAAATAAGCAAGCCCTTCTTTCGCTTACTGTTTCAGGCTTTCACTAACTTCCCTTTTGGATCTACTACAGCAGTTAAAAAAAATATGAAGCAGGGCAGGGACATCTTTTGTCTAAAACAGCATGACTTCTAGTTTCACACACAGGATGATCCTTCGCCCTATTTTGTCACCTTATAAAAGTACTGGACAACCAAATCGCCTATGCTTCCACAAAATTCTAGTTTTCATGATTGTACGATGGAATCCCTTATCAGCGACAACCCAATCACTCATTTTCCAGAAAGTTTTTGTTTAACAAAAAGTAAATAGAACATATAGCATTCTAAATCCCTATCCTGAAAATGTCCTCCCAGAGGGTTATCTCAAAAAATATCTTTGCTATTCAGTGGGGTTTTTTCTTCTTTAGTACCTGAGACAACTAAGCTTTACAAGAAAACATGAACAATTCACTCAAAACAACAGCCCCAAACTTACGTTTTCATCTCTCTCCCTCTCATCCTCACTGTCATCGCTCTCACTACTGCTGGATTCAGACGGGCCGTCTGGAAACTCTTGCCCTGCCATCTGCAACATGCGCGCCTGCAAGGCCGACACCCCTCCTCCGCTGCTGCTGCTGCTGCCGGCTTTCTCTTTCTTCTTCCTTCTGCTCAGCTTGAGACGTGTGTCTTTCTCTGGAAATTCATCATCAAGGTCATCGTCGTCCTCGAAGCGGATCTTGCGAGACTTGGCTGAAAAGTGAAAGACAAGTCGGGGTTATGTTTGTGAATGTGAAGGTGTTACAAGGCATCACTGCAAAAACTGATCAACTGATCTGTCTCTTGCCAGAAAAGAAAAAGAACGTGATGATAAATAAAATTAGATTCCATGGGTACAGTGGCATCCGAGCCTAGGTCTTCATAGCATGGTAGTGACTATAAACATGATCTAGCACCCATTTAATTTGTCTGTGTGCCTCAAGTTTTAAAACAAGATATGTTAAATTCCCCATAAGCATTCTTGTGCATGCAGAATCGTAGACAAAGACTAAGGCATAAAATGAATATGGAACCCTACCTTTAGCCACAAGAGTAAACGGGAGGGAAGAAATATATCAAAGGGAGGGAAGAAATGTAGGAAACTGACAGAGAAAAGCAGAAGAAAGCATCCACTTTCTGTTTCCTTTTGTTCACGCACACAAACAAATCAGTATAATGATGAAACTCACAAGGGGCTTCTGCTGTTTTTTCTAAGAGGATGGCCAGGTCATCTGGATGTTGCACGGCATCAAAATCCACCTCCAACGTCTCACCAACATCTGAGAAAGTAACACCATCTTTACAGTATAATGAGAAATATATATATACTATCAGTCTCATTGTCCGTCTCTCTTAAAATGCTTTCACACAAGCCGAGTGACAGGAAGAACATATGGACACACAGATACACATGCAGAGACAGACAGACACATCCAAACACCCACACGCACCTCACATATATACTTATTCAGCAGAAGACAATAGGTCAGTTGGACCTTGACTGAAAATATGTACAGGCCTAAATATCCTGGTTATAACCAAGTTGTTCCATCAGAAGCCATCCTACATGTCAAAACTATGGAATGGTCGACCAATGTGTCAGATCAAAAAAATGTTGCATCAGTAACGGAAAACCGAGACCTGAGAACAACATTGATACAGTCCTGCACACTCTCCCTCTCTATTCTCCCGCACTCATACAGTGAAACACACTCTCTCTCTCTCTCTATGCTCCTGCACTGAAGTGATACACTCACTCTCCCTCTCTCTATTCTCCTACACTCATACAGTGAAACACACTCTCTCTCTCTCTCTGTGCTCCTGCACTGAAGTGATACACTCACTCTCCCTCTCTCTATTCTCCTACACTCATACAGTGAAACACACTCTCTCTCTCTCTCTATGCTCCTGCACTGAAGTGATACACTCACTCTCCCTCTCTCTATTCTCCTACACTCATACAGTGAAACACACTCTCTCTCTCTCTATGCTCCTGCACTCATACAGTGAAACATACTCTCTCTATGCTCCTACACTCATACAGTGAAACACACACTCTCTCTCTCTCTCTATGCTCCTACACTCATACAGTGAAACATACTCTCTCTCTCTATGCTCCTGCACTGAAGTGATACACTCACTCTCCCTCTCTCTATTCTCCTACACTCATACAGTGAAACACACCCCCTCTCTCTCTATGCTCCTGCACTGAAGTGATACACTCACTCTCCCTCTCTCTATTCTCCTACACTCATACAGTGAAACACACTCTCTCTCTCTCTCTATGCTCCTACACTCATACAGTGAAACACACTCTCTCTCTCTCTCTATGCTCCTGCACTGAAGTGATACACTCACTCTCCCTCCCTCTATTCTCCTACACTCATACAGTGAAGCACACTCTCTCTCTCTCTCTCTCTATGCTCCTGCACTCATACAGTGAAACACACTCTCTCTCTCTCTATGGTCCTGCACTCATACAGTGAAACACACTCTCTCTCTCGATATGCTCCTGCACTCATACAGTGAAACACACACTCTCTCTCTCTATGCTCCTGCACTCATACAGTGAAACACACTCTCTCTCTCGCTATGCTCCCGCACTAATACAGTGAAACACACTCTCTCTCGCTATGCTCCTACACTCATACAGTGAAACACACTCTCTCTCTCGCTATGCTCCTGCACTCATACAGTGAAACATACTCTCTCTCTCTCGCTATGCTCCTGCACTCATACAGTGAAACACACTCTCTCTCTCGCTATGCTCCTGCACTCATACAGTGAAACACACTGTCTCTCTCGCTATGCTCTTACACTCATACAGTGAAACACACTCTCTCTCTCTCTATGCTCCTGCACTCATACAGTGAAACACACTCTCTATCTCGCTATGCTCCTGCACTCATACAGTGAAACACTCTCTCTCTCTCTATGCTCCTGCACTCATACAGTGAAACACACTCTCTCTCTCTCGCTATGCTCCTACACTCATACAGTGAAACACACTCTCTCTCTCTATGCCCCTGCACTCATACAGTGAAACACACTCTCTCTCTCGCTATGCTCCTGCACTCATACAGTGAAACATACTCTCTCTCTCTATGCTCCTGCACTGAAGTGATACACTCACTCTCCCTCTCTCTATTCTCCTACACTCATACAGTGAAACACACTCTCTCTCTCTCTGTGCTCCTGCACTGAAGTGATACACTCACTCTCCCTCTCTCTATTCTCCTACACTCATACAGTGAAACACATTCTCTCTCTCTCTATGCTCCTGCACTGAAGTGATACACTCACTCTCCCTCTCTCTATTCTCCTACACTCATACAGTGAAACACACTCTCTCTCTCTCTGTGCTCCTGCACTGAAGTGATACACTCACTCTCCCTCTCTCTATTCTCCTACACTCATACACAGTCACAGACAGATTTGCAGGCACGCAGGAACTGAGGCAAGCACACACACCCGAACACTTGCACACACCCACTCAGTTACAAAAAACACCACACAAACCATTTGCTGGGTCGTATTCATCTTCACTGTCGCTGAGTGGAGGGGGAGGGCCTGGTGGGGGGCCTGGTGGTTTTCGTTGCCTCGTCAGGGTGTCTGGTACCATGGTTCCAATCATATCCAGCCTGATCATACACACCCAACATATTCTTGTTTAAACAGAAAAATGGCACAAGTTTTCACGTCTAGCAAACAATTTAGGTTCTCTGCTTGTGGGTACAGAAATACAAACCCTCTCACAAGCACATTACACCTGTCTCTATTGAAAGTGACAGAAAACTCAGAGGCAGACCGCAAGTTGACAGTTTACATAAATAAATATTGCCCCCCCCCCCCCCCCCCCCCCTGAGTCTCAGTCTTCCAATCAGTCAGGCAGAAACTAGGACACAATCTTTGTGTCAGAGACAAACCTTGTATGATCATATAACCAGAGACATACAAACAAACAAACTTACTCATATGCTGATCTTTTCTTCAAAATACTGGGAGGCATGAGATCAGGATAAGCGCCAAGCAAGGGCGGAGGAATCTCATTCGGCAGTGGAATCATGGCTGGCACTGCAATCAAATGTTTGAAAATAATTTATTCATTGTTGGAAGTGTTTCAACCAAACCATGTTCTACTAAACGAAAACCTTATTTTGATAAAAAAAAAACAACACCTTATTTTGTTCAAGAGTACAACAATAACCAGCAAGACCAACTTTGAGTGATACTGAAACAAGGTGGGTATACATATAACTTTATAAGCCACCATGTTTTTCTTAACTCTAAACATACAAAGCATAAGTATTTAGTGGTCCTTTTTTGAAGTATTACTTTAAATCAAAGCAAAGCAAACAATTTCTTAAGTAGGACTTTGAAATAAAGTAAACAGGCATAATAGCCTAGTGGTTAAGACATCAGCCATCCATGTGGAAGGTTCGGGGTTCGAACCTCAGCTGTGCCTGGCAGGTTAAGGGTGGATATTTTCCCATCTCCCAGGCAAGCTTATGTGCAGACCTCCCAGTGCTTTATCCCCCTTCATGTGTACACACAAGCACAAGACCAAGAACCCAAGAAAAAGCTCCTGTGATCAATGTCAGAGTTCGGTGAGTTATTAAAACACAAAAATACCCAGAATGCATCCCCTGAAAACACGGCATATAAATATTTGCAGAAAAGGCAAGAGAAAAACGGTCATGCACATAAAAACCCACATGTGCAAAACACGAGTGTACATGGGAGTTGTAGCCCATGAACACAGAAGAAGACAAATTGAAGTGAAAGATGTTTGCCAACAATATTTACAGTTCTATCAAACAGACATGGAACACAAACAAACAAATCTTACATGTCTGATCCACAGGAGCATCAGGAAGTGGGATTTGATCCAGTTGCACTCGCTCTGCATTACGTACTTGCTCTGAAAAGAAAAGAATTCTAATACAGTTTCAGCTCAAGAGATGTATGTTCAACTGATTATGACTGAATCAATGAATCACTATTTACTCGACAGTTAAAGATAGTCAAGAAAATAGTAACAGTAAAGTAAATGGTAAGGAGAGGGGCAGATGGACAGACAGACAGAATTTAATACACCCTCCTAAACTTCCTTAAAGAGGGTACATGTATATATATATATATTAAAACCAACATTGTCCTAAACTGCTCATGTATTTTCATAAAACCTCATCTTCTGATTATCCTTGAATAAATTCATTCTAGTTAAAAGAAATCTTTTTTACTCACCAAAGTATTGTACCAGCTGCTTCCTTGTGCGCTCATATTCAGACTCTGCTTTTTTCAGGTCTATTGCATACTCTGGTTTCTCTTTTTCCTGAAAGTGAAAAGGAATTTAAACAAGTTTAAATGCTAACAAATCAACCAAACACTTGAAAATTCACATAAAGACACATATATGCTTGGACACATGCAAATGTAATCTTGTCTCAACATCCTTGGTCTTACCTTCCCTCACCCCTACCCCTCCGCAAAATAGTATAAGTATAACATGATTCCTTATAAAGAAAACAAAAGGATTACTAGAAAACTACTGACATACTTACATAAAGTTTGAAAACTCTGTCAAATGTGTCACGCAGCTTTTTCCTTTTGTCCCGAAGAACTTTTTCATTGAGGCTTGGTGCTTCAACTGGATTGTACTCTGGAGGGGATAAAACGTTGTACCATGAGCAATAAAGCACTGCATTATCATTCTGCTGTTCAGCTATACAATTACAAACTCCTTTAAACTTGAGATTTCAGAAACCTTGATACACTTTGCTTTCTGTACAGCATCATAAATAGCATATATATATATATATAGATCAATGACTAAACTTTGCATTATTGCAAATTGATCTACCTTGTCTGGACTCTGAACACGATTATTAAAAGCAATACAAGGAAGAAGTTGCAGTCAAGGCAACATGGTCCCATCAAACAGGATAGGTAGAGTGTCTTTTTACTTCTTTTTTTTTTGCAGATCAAGCACTTAGTTTCCCTTGTTACCTAGGATTTCTGAAACGCCCAGGTGTACCATAAGTTCAAAATTTCTCATTTGTTGTACATTTCACCATTTTTTATGGGTTTTTTTATTTTGACAATTGCAAAAACATTATAGGGTTGGCAGCATAAAACAGGATTGGTCATGCTACTGTAAAACTAGGAATTGTTCATATGCCTAATCACTGCTTCAGAAAATCATTCCCCTTTTCTTTGTGTTGCTTTATCTTTATGGCAATATTCATTTAAAAATGTTCACACTGCATTACTATCCCTCAGCAAAACCACAATGAGAATACTAACCCATTCTGTCGATGATTTCCATTTCTTCAAGTAGCTTCATAGGATCCTTCCCCTTTAGTACAGCTTGCCTCACCATCATACGCTGCTTCTTGTTCTGTTCACATAAGAAATTTAATATGATTCAGTTACACACAACACAACCAAACTGACAGTCTGAACTACTTGTTCTGATCTGATAAGAACCATGATTATCACATACTGTTAATAGCGACATTCATCATTAATTTTCAGTAATAAAAAAAAACATTATTAATTTCATTTTTTTCACTAAATATTGTACATGATTTAAATATTAATAATGTCACATCTTTTTCTTTTTCTTTTTCACTGGATAAGATGGTCAGCCAGTGATTCAAGTGACTCAGCTGTTCCACAAATGAGTGACTATCGTAGTTTTACCTTTTTTAATTCCCGTTTTCTTGCTTCTTTTCCTGCAAAGGAAGAAAACAAATGTGTTACCACAGGCACATGCAATGCATTACTGTTCTAGTTCTACTGTCTGTGACATGAATTGTATGGAATTTGGAAAAAGAATGTGTCTCAGAAATTTATGTCAGCTAGTACTACTACTAGTAGACACTTCAGCCTTCAGGGGTTAACCTCATTGCAAAATGTTGCTTAAATTATAAATACATTTTTTCAGGTACTATACACATTACCATAGCCATGTCACTTCACAACATAGGTCTTTTTTTGCGCCAACCTACGCAAACTACTAAAAAGTTAAACTCAGCGCGACCTCTGATGTGTGTGTGTGTGTGTGTGCGTGTGTGTGTGTGTGTGTGCGCGTGTGTGTGTAGAGCAATTCAGAGTAAACTACTGGACCTATCTTTATGAAATTTGACATGAGAGTTCCTGGGTATGATATCCCCGGACGTTTTTTTCATTTTTTTGATAAATGTCTTTGATGACGTCATATCCGGCTTTTTGTAAAAGTTGAGGCGGCACTGTCACACCCTCATTTTTCAATCAAATTGATTAAAATTTTGGCCAAGCAATCTTCGACGAAGGCCGGACTTCGGTATTGCATTTCAGCTTGGTGGCTTAAAAATTAATTAATGACTTTGGTCATTAAAAATCTGAAAATTGTAAAAAAACCAAATGTTTTATAAAACGATCCAAATTTACGTTCATCTTATTCTTCATCATTTTCTGATTCCAAAAACATATAAATATGTTATATTTGGATTAAAAACAAGCTCGAAAAATTTAAATAAATAATAATTATGATCAAAATTAAATTTTTGAAATCAATTTAAAAACACGTTCATCTTATTCCTTGTCGGTTCCTGATTCCAAAAACATATAGATATGATATGTTTGGATTAAAAACACGCTCAGAAAGTTAAAACGAAGAGAGGTACAGTAAAGCGTGCTATGAAGCACAGCGCAACCGCTACCGCGCCAAACAGGCTCGTCACTTTCACTGCCTTTTGCACTAGCGGCGGACTACGTTCAATTTCATTCTGTCAGTTCCACAGCTTGACTAAATGTAGTAATTTCGCCTTACGCGACTTGTTTTTTTTGTTTTTTTTGCCTAACGCCCAGCCGACCATGAAGGGCCATATCAGGGCGGTAAACACAGGTCTGGACACATACACAAATGCATGCACATATGCACGCGAACAAACACAGATTAAATTTTCCATTGCATATTTTGCATGTGAAATAAACAACCATTGCAAAGTGCATGTTCTTTGCTAGTGCTACTGAAAGTGAAAAAGTAAATACTTTTAATTTCTAATTTCATACACGAGGAAGTTGAATGTTCTGGATGACAATCCTTTTTATGGAAGAGGAGCAAGGTGCTATGGTAACTGGTAAGCCAGTGTAAGAAACTGTTTTGTTGTTGAATTTCTCACTCTTACTCTTAGGAGTTTTTTGGCAAGAAATTCAGGTTGGCACTGTTGCTTTCCCTGGGGACTAATAAACTATTGCTAACTTTTTTTCTGTTTTCCCTGTGTGCATGCTTTCGTGTTTGCAAGGCCATGAGACATCTGTCTGTTCTAAAAGAATGCCAACTGGGTGAATGGAACAGCTGACTTTATCAACGTGGACGGAGTCACAACTGGCACTAGTGACATTGATAGTGGCACAAACTACCATACCATAGTCACGGTGTGTGATGGGCCTGCAAATTGACCTTAGTCAGACAGAGCATTCAAAGTATCCAGATCGTAACATTAAACATTTACTGCAAAAATTAAAGAAAACATTGAACGCTTGTGAGAATGTATTCCTTGACAGCACGTAAAATGGCAACAAGAAGAGTCTGAAACCCTGCAGTGTGGTCCACAGTGACTGAGTGAGGATCAAACCGTATGCACAAACCGAAAGACTTCTTTATCTAGTCAAAGTACTCGAACTGCACAAGGTGCACTTGGAAAACTTACGAAATTGATCGGTGGGATTCATGTACTTCCCACTCTTGGTGGTGTTGATCGACCTTCTCCCCATTTTGGATGGTCTTAGTGATAAAACTGCAACAAAATCAATCAAACGCCGGCCAGAATATTACAAGCCACCATGACAGTCACGTGACTTCTAAAATCACTTTTCGGCTTTAATCACATTCAGTTTTTTCTTCTTATATGTAAAAATATAGGCGTAAATCCATCTTAGCTGATGTATAAATGATTATCTAGCTCAACAGTATCAAAATACTTGCAATATGATATTATTGAAGTTTCCACTAATGTCGTAAACAGTTAGCCAGCCGTTTTCCGGCTTACTTCCGCAGACAGATAAATTTGCAAGCATCGTCAGCAGCCTTTGAAGACACAGACCTTCTTTGAGAAATAAAAAAGTGTTTCACAAGATGGATGAGATAGCAGAGCTAAAGTATGATATTGACAAAAAACTGGAAAAGGTAAGATCGGTTGATGAGTTTTTTGCACATGGTAAAGGCCACACATATTTATTTTGGAGCAGCCCCTCCCCCTTAGACAAATTTAGTCTTATTAAGTAAAAAATCAGGTGTTGCACCCAGGGTTTGTTGTGTCTTTCACACCTGTCTGCAGGCTGCATTGATTTTGTCAGCAGTCCGACCTTGTGTGAGTGTGTATACATAAGTCATTAAGTGTGTCACTCTGTGTGTACCTGTGTATTTCTGTGTGGGTGCGTGTAGAAGCCTCTTTTTGTTGTGAGAGATGGTGTGCAGAACTGCCTCTTGAACACATATGTTTGGTTTTCTAAACGCAAGAGTGTTGAATGCTCTGTGTGTGTGTGTGTGTGTGTGTGTGTGTGTGTGTGTGTGTGTGTGTGTGTGTGCTTACTCTTCTTTTCTTCTTCAAATTTTTGTGGGAATGATGCCAAGGGGTCGAAGAGGTGTCAGATTTTAATTTAAGAAAGAATTTGTGTTTCAACGCATACTCATTTCAGGAACAAGTATACATACTGTATGAACTATTTGATTTGTACAGGAATCAAATAACCTTGCCCTGTTGAAAGACTGCCTGAATCGCAGTGGTACGAATACACAGAGCATGCTGGGAATTTTGAACAGCTTTGAGAGTCGCCTCAAGCACATGGAGAGTACAATTGTTCCTGTCTACAATGAAACTGAGAACCTGCGAAGACGACAAGAAAGTATCCTTTCTCTATGTTGTGTTGTTAAAATAACATAGCCCAGTATCAGCATTATTTTCTGTATGTTTCTTCTCCCCCACTCTCTTTCTATAACTCTGTCTCTCTTTTCCTGCATGTTTGCTGGAATTCTCACTAGAACTTGCAGCTTTCGAGTCTTTCTTTCCCTTAATCTCTCTTTCCCTTCCCCACCTTCTCTTTCCCTCCCTGACCTTCTCTCTTAATTTATATCACACAGTCACACACAGAGACACACAGACACACACACACACACACACACACACACACACACACACACACACACACACACACTAACTAAGTAACACACACACACACACACACTCACTCGCCCACTCACTCACTCACTCACACACACTTAAGCACACTGACACACACACATGAATGCTATGCATATATTGCATGTGCATGTGTGTAAATGATTATGATAATTAATATATATATATATAATATCCTCACTGTTTATACATCAATAAAGATATCACTCCTTGACTTTGAACCTCCCAGACATTGAAAAGACAATGCACACGCTGGACACAGTTCTCAGCTATTACCATGCTGCTAAGGATCTTGAAGCCACTGTGAAGGAGGGGTATGAATAATTATTGTTTCATTTGTTACAGTTCTAGTTGTATTGCAACATTATGATTTAACGAGAGAACATAATTTAACAACAACAACAGTGACAAGGTGTCACACTGATAAACTTGAGAAAGACCAAACCACGTGTGAACCTTGTTGTCATTGAACACGTTTTTCATGTGTTTTTCGTTTATTTTGATGCTGTTAATAGTTGGTAATAATCTATTTCATGGCTTGGTATTGTAATCTAACAGGTTTTAAATTTAAAGGTAATATGTTTGAGGTGATTCTATAGATCTCATACAGCTTCCACTCCCAGGTTCTACAAAGCAGTGTATGACAGTATGTGTGTCTAAAAGCTACATTTTTACCACTCATATTTGTATGTGTTTTGCAATCAGCTATCCTCTGGAGATTTGAATAAGTTGATTTGTGAAATGTTGTAAATAAGAAACAGATGTGATCTATAAATGTTATACATTAGGTGTGGATGAAAACTTCAAATTACACTACAAATATTGTGATCATTCAGACCTGGAGCTTGCGACCTGGAAACTTACCTTTCGTACATGGAGAAGGTGTTGAACGCCCAGAAATACTTCCAGAACTACAATGCCGGTAGTAAGGAGCAGGCTGAAATTGTAAGTTGACTCATTTATTTTTCAAGGATATTGGTGGAACCTGTTTCTTTTTGGATTGTCCTATATATATCTGAACTAAAATAAGATTATGATGAGTTGCGTTTGAAGGGTTATCAATTTAATTAAATGAGATGAGGACTAACCAGTATGCTTTGAGTGTGTTGGTGTGTGTGTGTGTGTGGGGGGGGGGAGGTAGAGGATATAAAATCATGTTTTGCTGTCAGTCTATTACTTAGGTGGCACTGTGAGTGTGAGCTGCTTATACCAAATTTAATAGTTTCATCAATATAGTACATAATTTCTGTCAGTTTAGGTGTTTTTTAAAGTGTGCATTTGTTTTTTTGCAGAATCACATCTTTGTGGATGGAACCCAGGCTCTGCAGCATGAGTTCAAGTCACTGCTGAACAGACACGGACACTCAGTTCCTCCAGTTGTCATTGTTGACATGCTCACAGCTGAAGAAGGTATAACTTTGCTTGTACATGTACTGTACTGTAGAAAGTTTCTGGTTTAGTTTCCAGTGATAATATGGTTCACATTGAATGTACACGAGTTAAGAACCACTGCAAGCTGCCCAGAAAAGAAAGTAGCCCATATATGATGTGAAGTCATTTTAAATTATATGTTATTTAGGAGAGTCGCGCTTCCGCTGGGAATGGGGGATGAAGGGGGTTTAGGGATGTAGAGATAATTGTCACTTTCTTCAGAGACAACTAGCAGAGATTGTGCGACAAATGTTGTTTGATGTTCGTTACATGACCATAGCATCTTACACACTTTACTCTCGATGTTCATGCCACATTGTAGTCGGCTGTAAAGAACCATCGAATTGGTCCGTCTTTTTACATTTAGTCAAGTTTTGACTAAATGTTTTAACAAGAGGGGGGAATCGAGACGAGGGTCGTGGTGTATGTGTGTGTATGTGTGTGTGTCTGTCTGTCTGTGTGTGTGTGTACAGTGATTCAGGCTAAACTACTGGGCCGATCTTTATGAAATTTGACATGAGAGTTCCTGGGTATGATATCCCCGGACGTTTTTTTCATTTTTTCGATAAATACCTTTGATGACGTCATATTCGGCTTTTTGTAAAAGTTGAGGCGGCACTGTCACACCCTCATTTTTCAATTAAATTGATTGAAATTTTGGTAAAGCAATCTTCGACGAAGGCCGGGGTTTGGTATTGCATTTCAGCTTGGTGGCTTAAAAACTAATGAGTGAGTTTGGTCATTAAAAATCGGAAACTTGTAATTAAAATTATTTTTTTATTAAACGATCCAAAAACAATTTCATCTTATTCTTCGTCATTTTCTGATTCCAAAAACATATACATATGTTATATTTGGATTAAAAACAAGCTCTGAAAATTAAAAAATATAAAAATTATGATCAAAATTAAATTTTCGAAATCAATTTTAAAAACACTTTCATCTTATTCCTTGTCGGTTCCTGATTCCAAAAACATATAGATATGATATGTTTGGAGAAAAAACACGCTTAGAAAGTTAAAACGAAGAGAGGTACTGTACAATAAAGCGTCTTATGAAGCACAGCGCAATCGCTACCGCGCCAAACAGGCTCGTCACTTTCACTGCCTTTTGCACTAGCGGCGGACTACGTTCAGTTTCATTCTGTTCTTCTTCTTCGTCGTTCGCTCAGAGTTTCATTCTGTGAGTTCCACTGCTTGACTAAATGTAGTAATTTTGCCTTACGCGACTTGTTTTTGCTTTGTTTCTTTGTAAACCAGGAAAACCTGCATAGAATACAAATCCAAAAACAGATTGACTGCTAACATTCCAAAATTAACATTTGTATTGTCAATAATTAAACGTTCCAATAGCCTGCAATTCTTGGGGGTTTTATTCTGCTAATATTCACACATTATCACATTAACTGCTTAAATATAACTACACTTTACGACACCGCTGTCAATTTGTTCAGACTTGCCTCCAGTGGGGACAGACACAGACCTGGCCCTGGAGCACCTTCCGGAGAAGGTGGTGAGCGACCTGACCAAGATCTCCCAGTGGTTGGTGGAGCAGGCACAGTCACACCAGCACCTCAAGTCCTACGGCCAGAGTCGGGCTGCCATGCTCAACAAATCACTGCAGGGGTAAGTGAACAAGGGGTATTGATGGCATAATAATCTCTTGGTGGGTTCTTCTTCTTCTTCTGCGTATTTTTGCACGAGTGGGTTTGTACGTGTAAGGCCGTTTTTAACCCACCATTTACTCTGGATTGGTGACATGGAGTGTTGATGGAATTTCTTTCTCTGCAGTAGGGGAACAAGAGACATTAATGGTTGGCACCAGGATATATTATGACAGTAAGCGTAGAGTGCTGCCCTGTCACGTAGTCTCAAACCAAATTGGAAATCCAAAGCATCATCATTATAATCATCCTCATCTCATAAATCATCCAAAATCATAAATTGTCCTTGCTCTTGTGGCCCTTCATGCCCGGAGCTCTCATGGTGACCTTAGTCTCAGTGTTCCTGTTCGATCCTTCCCTGAATAGTAGTTCTGCTGTCAGTCTTCAACATGTGACGTTCTGGGGGGTCGACGGAGGGATGTGGTGGTGGTCTGCTCTCTGGAGGGGGCGCTCACTCAGTCTGGTTCCGCGACTTAACAGTCAATGCCGTTAGTAGGGGGCATAGTAGGTAGTGGGCTGCGTCCATTAGCTCGGGACAGACCCACTACTGAACACCGTCGAAGTGACTCAGCAGAAGTGCAGTGTCATCTTTCGAGGGTAGCCTACCGCAGCGACCCGACATCCCCCCCGGAGCGTCTGAAAAATTGACAAGTCTGGCAGCGGAACGAAATTCAGATGTGGATGGAGCAGTGAGTGCAGGGACGGGGCGGTGTGAGAGCACAACGGGACAAGGAACAGGTGTAAAGACGAAAAAAAAGAAGGAAAAAAAAGAGACATTAATGGTAAATCTTGGTAGTGGTAAAGCAATAGCTGGTATGTTGATAGCAAATCTCTTCAGGCAACAAACGGCATATAAAATGCTATACAACAAAGAAAGTAAATACTGTGTGAAAAATTATAAGGTTTGTACTGTGCCGTGAACGCTGTTCCGGAAACCCCCCAAGACAAAACATTTGTGAACATGGAGGACTGATGAATGTGTGATTTACACCACTTTGGCAGTCAGACGCCCTACTGCTGTTCACGATTTGAGTTGTCAAATTTTCCAAGGTGTATGCTCTCTCTTCATTTGCAACTGTGTAGATGAGTTTTCGAACAAGAAGGAAGGTCAATAGATAGGCTGTCTCTTATTGAGATACGTTTTTGAGAGATGACTGAAGAAGCTGTTGCAATATTTCTGTGGTTGCAGGTTGAAAGAACACTTGCGAAGTGCCAGTAGTACCTCATCCCAGCTGTCTTTCATCAGTCAGAACTCACCAGCTCTGGTAGGTCTCTGAAACTTAAAACAGATGATACATGCACTGTTCAGTTATTTTTGTGGAAATGGTGATGGAGGTGATAATGGGTGTGCGTGTCTGCATGTGAGAGAGAGGCGGAGAGTGAGAGAGAGGAAAAGAGTCTGTCTGTCTGTCTGTCTGTCTGTCTGTCTGTCTGTCTGTCTTCCCTTTGTCTTTGTTTCTGTGTGTCAGAACATGTATATCAATGACAATGTATCATGAGTTATTTAATGAAAGTATTCTAAAGAGTGTATGCAGCTTTTGTAAAAAAAAAAATGTAAATGAACGTTTTAATAACTTTGAATGATGGTTATTTCAGGGTGGAAAGTTCAGAGGTTCAAAGGATGCCCCTTCCAGAAGGAGCATGATGAGACTTGTGTAAGTGTTTTTTATGTTCATTATATTTTGTATTACTATACTTTTATGTTTTCTGTGTCAAATAATTAGCAGCATTGCCTGTGAAGGGTCACTGTCAAAATTTTTATCATCTTAGGCCGATCCACCTTACTACAAATATTAGGGCAAATCTGGTGTATCACAGGTTATGTGATGGAGTTTTGAAACTGAAGGGAATAAAAAATCAGAAGTGACATTAATTGTATCCTTAAAGAACTGTCAAGCTGCTCATTTGTGCAAGAAAGGGCATAAGCTTTGAACTTCACATCTGACTTCTGCATTATTGCTAATATTACCTGTATCAAAAATGCCATTTCATGTCATTAGTAGTAAGATTATGATTGTATTTATACACACAGAAACCTTTTATAGGCAGGCATCATTCTAATAATTGAAGAATGTTTTTGCTATTTCTGCTGTATAAGAAGATTAACTGTTTTAATACATATATATTTAATTGCTATCAATCCTTCCATTTCTATTTGCAATCAGTTGTTGTTTACACTTGTTCTTTATATGTTTTCAGAAACAACTTCACAAAGAAAGCATCCAGTGCTTTGAATAAATCATCTTTCGAACCAGGTATGATTGTATAAATGACACAAGTTTAAGGTAATGTCAGCCCAGGATATTTTTCATGTTACTTAAGGTATGAATTTTGAGCTAAGTGTACAGACCTGCATTGAAACCTGTAAACACTTCAAACTGAGTATAATATAAAAAGAGATCTTTGAAAGCATGCTCAATATTATACTTAAAGTTTAACATGAAAATTGTGTTATGATAACTTTTTCACTTTTCCTTGGAGAGAGTGTTTCGAACTTTGTTTGATTAATTGCTAACTGTTCTGCATACTGTTCTATAAGTATAAAGTAGTTAGGGTACAAGCATTTTACTTGTGTATATTAACTGTGCATATTAGATAATAATAATAATAATTATATGGCGCAAATCCGACCATATTTCTAAGCGCCTTACAAAAAATCAACAAATCAGTAAACAAATACAAGGTCATGTACATAATGAACACTTGAAAAAGTATTACCTGTGCACATTGTTAAAATTACTGTACAGGTCACAGACGTCAAGGTTCAGCAGCTAACGACAGTATACGGGAAGAAGTGGCAGACGTGGAAACTGACCTCTACATCAATGAGCTTAGCGCTCTTCTGAGGCTTATGCAGGTCAGAAACTTTTTTGTGTTTTGCAGAACTGGGCAATGTTTGTCTCAAAGTTCAAAGGGGAGGGGGTGATATCCAGCAATTTTGTCAGTTATGTTCATAGTTGTGCAACTCTTATATTTTTGTGTTTCTTTATGTTTATTTATTTCCAGTTGGGTTTTTTTCCTGATAACCTAACTTTGGACTTATTAGTTTGTTTTTGAAATGCCAGTGTTGATTCTGTATTTAGGCCATTTATGAATTTCTTGCTTTTTTCAAACTTAGAAACTGTTGTAGTAAAAGTTGTTTTGGTTTCTTTTGACATACAGAAGCAAAACACTTCCATTGATTGTAACATGTTTGTTGCTATTTTCAGAGTGAGATGCAGTTGATGAAAGGAATTGTTCCGCAGAAACATGAGAGAGCAGTGTTTGACACAATCATACAACAGGCGTTAGACTCAGTTGTCAATGAGGGAGAGGTAAGGCGGAATTTTCCATTTGTTTTTCAAGATTGTTGAAAGTAGACACCTTTTTTTTTAAGCAAATGGTTAAATAAGCTATGAATTATGCCTTTGCTTTTCCAGGAGATATCTTAATTTGTTTTCTAAAATGTAAGACAAGACTTTGTGACAAAGATATGCAGTACTCTACACATATTTCTTGGCTCTTGAGTTACACACATCCAATATAGTCAAATTAAATGGCAAAACACACACCAGGCATGGGAATTGTCCGCCGAAAGGCAAATTTCCGCCGAAATGTTTTTTTGTTCCGCCGAAAAAGCAAAATTGTCCGCCGAAAAAATAAATGGGAAAGGCAAAAATGGTTCTGAAAACTGAATTTAATGGCAAATTTGGAGCTCAGATGACACCAAATTGCACAATTTGGGTTCTTTGGAGAAAAAAATGTTGGACCCCCCTAGTAAGGCTAAGCGCTTCGCGCCGTCGACTTTGATATTACTTACAAATTTTCAGCCGTTTTTACTTTTTTCAATTCCCATGCCTGACACACACACACTCTCTCTCTCTCTCACACTCACGCACACACACACACACACACACACACACACACACACACACACACACACACACACACACACACACACACACACACACACACACACACACTCACTCTCTCTCTCTCTCTCACACTCACGCACACACACACATGTTCCTGAGCGCACACACACACACACACACACACACACACACACACACACACACACACATGTATGCATATGTGTGAACTGTAAAACACATGATGTGTCTTCTTCTTCTCGTTGGCTCCTTTTAGACATCCACTCCTGTGGCACCCACGACATGATGTGTTATAGCAACTATGTCTTTTGTTGTGCAGATGATAGCTGGAACAGCCAGGAAGAATGTGCAGAGACACGAATACTCGGCTGTTCTGTCCATCTTCCCCATCGTGCGGCATCTTCGATCCATCAAACCAGAGTTTGACCTAATACTGGAGGTAATTCAGGGGCTCAGGGCTGATTTGCTAAATGGAAGAGCTCTGTGGCTTTGGCTGTGTGTGTTTGTTAGGTATGTGTGTGTGTGTGTGTATGTGTGTTTGTCTGTGTGTGTGTGTGTGTAAGCATGTGTGTTTGCTTGCGTTTGTGCATGTGTGTGTGTGTGTAATTTGTTCCTGTCTGTTCGATAACTGTGTCAAAGATGATAGCTTTTCTCATTGTAATTTCAGTGCTCATTTTGTACTTAAGCCAGTTATCAATCTCTTCTCTTTTTTTAACCATTTTAAGTGAACTTGATACAATACAATACAACTTTTTTTTATCTCAATGTCGGTAGTAACAGATCCCCCGAAATCGGCATATGCTGCCTGAATGGTGGGGTAAAAACGGTCATACACGTAAAAATCCACTCGTACTAAAAACATGAGTGAACGTGGGAGTCTAAGCCCATGAACGAAGAAGAAGAAGAAGAAGGTAGTAACAGAATTATTTTCTCGTTGAACACAATAAATAATACAGTGATTACATTACACAAAGAAATTAAGTGATACTACTGTTTTCTTGTGCCATGGCAGGAAAGAAGAAAGAATGATCACCATTGCTACTTGTGTTTCAGGGTTGTCAAGCTCCTACTCGAGCGAAGTTAGCGTCTCTTCTTTCCACACTGGACAGCACAGTCAGTACCTTGGTGTTCTTCATTACTGAAACACATTGTAGTTGTGGCACTGGAGATGTCACCAGCTTATTTGCACAATATTTTAACTTTGAATGGATTAATTTGGTGCAGACTGCAGAGAGGGAAGAGAGTTGGTGGTGGGGGGGGGGGGGGGGGGGGGGGGGAGAAGGTGGAGGTGGAGTGCTTGAAGATGGTAGAACTTCTTTTTTTTTGTAAAGTTTAAGGGCAGGTCAATTATCTAACTCATACAACATTCATCAAATAATAAGCAAAGAGAGAGAGAGGGGGGGGGGGGGGGGGCAAGTTAAAACTTAATTATAACGGATCCTAGCATTTTGCCTGCACAAACAGTTCTTTGCTAACGGAGCGAGAGGGGGAGAGAGACAGAGAGATGCTGTGATACATTCTTGTGTTGTGTTAATGTAGGTATTCATGTGTGCGTACATGTGTATCAAAGTGTGTTTGTACAGATATAAAATTATAAGAATTACTTCATTCACTTACATGCTTACTCTCATTGCTTACAGGGGGCAAAGGCTTTGGAGGAATTCACAGGCAGCATCAGGGTAAGTTGACAAATTGAGTCAAAAACTATGAAGTGCATTGCTACAAGGCCATACAACTCAGTCCAAGCATTTTAGCATTTCAGGGGGGACATTTTGAGTTTGTTTGTTTGCTTAACGCCCAGCCGACCACGAAGGGCCATATCAGGGCGGTGCTGCTTTGACATATAATGTGCGCCACATACAAGACAGAAGTCGCAGCACAGGCTTCATGTCTCACCCAGTCACATTATTCTGACACCGGACCAACCAGTCCTAGCACTAACCCCATAAAGCCAGACGCCAGGCGGAGCAGCCACTAGATTGCCAATTTTAAAGTCTTAGGTATGACCCGGCCGGGATTCGAACCCACGACCACGGGATTCGATCACGGGGCGGACGCCTTACCACTAGGCCAACCGTGCCGGTGACATTTTGAGTGATTTTGTCATTTCTAACATTATTATTACAGTGGAAACCCCCTTTTAAGACCCCAGGATTTAAGACTTCCACCATTTTAAGACCCTGTTTTCTCAGACTTTCTGTTCATAACCTTTGTAAACTTACCCCCATTTGAAGACTCCCTCCTTGTTTAGACCTGATTTTCTCAGATTTCTGGTGGTCTTAAAGGGGAGGTTCCGCTGTTCAGTTATTTTTGCTACAGTTTCCTGGATTTTGTGTCAATGGTCTGTTTTATTTCTGTATTTTTTTTGACAGCATGATCCAGACAAAGCGTCAAACATGCCTCGTGACGGAACAGTACACGAACTGACCAATCATGTAAGTACATAGCTGTATGGCATTCTCATACAAATCTTTTGCTTTATGACCCAAAGTGCTTGTCAATATCACAAAAAAATAGTTGCAAGCAAAAATTAACAGTGTATTTGTTGGATGTAAACATTTGCTATGGTATGCATTAGCTAAGAGGGCCCCAAAGGGGGGGTATCATCACGATCACGGGAAGGGAAATTTTCGCTTTCACGATCACAGTTACCTTGATTTTTGTTTTCACGATCACGAACACCAGTGGCAAATCACGGTCACGGTAAAAGTTGCATGTACAGAAAGCACGTGTCAAAGTAAACACAACCACACAGTAATTCGCTCCTCTGGATCTATTGTTTATTCAACACAAAGCGACAACTGTTGCACTTTTTTATAATTATTTTTTGAATTCTCTTTCATACACACATAGAAATACATATCATGATTTGTAATCAGTAACAAGAATGTTGTTTTCATTGGGTTTTTTCTCTCTCTCTCTGACTCTCTCTCTCTCTCTCTCTCTCTCTCTCTCTCTCTCTCTCTCTCGTTCTCTCTCTCTCTCTCTCTCTCTCTCTCTCTCTCTCTCTCTCTCTCTCTCTCTCTCTCTCTCTCTCTCTCTCTCTCTCTCTCTCTCTCTACACTCATACACATTCAACCCCCACACCCTCACTCACACACATGAATATATACTTGCACAATTTCACATTTCCAGAGCTAAATCTTGTAAACCCATTTTCTCAAAAACTATTGGGTGGATTGAAATTAAAGTACATGTATGTGTGATGGGTTTTTTATTTTCAACTTTGCCGTACAATTTGAGGTACACCATCGCCTGGTCCCATGGTCTTGAATAAAAAACAGGAATGCTACAGGCTAAAAACGGTTTTACCTGAAAGAAGCGCGCAGTACCAGTAGCGAAGCCACAAGCCTGAGCCTGCGAAGCAGGCGAGTCAACTAGGGGGGTCCGGGGGCATGCCCCCCCGGAAATTTTTTCAAAAAACGGTTAAAATCTGTGCAATCTGGTGCATTCTGGGCATCATTTTAGGGGTTGTAATAGTGTTGTGATCTTGTTAAAAATCCCATTTTAGCCTCCCCCCACCACCATTCAACACACCTCCAAACTGGTGAAAACAACACTACTGTGCGCTGGCTTCATTGAGACCGGCGCCCGGTCGCGTTGCGCGATATTCACACGGATCGTTTTTGCGGAAATTTTTCAACTTCACCGGAAAAAATTTGACTTTACCGGATTTTGAAAACGGCTTTATCGGATTTCCGGCAATTACCGGAAAAGTAGCATGCCTGACAAAATCCCCAACGAACATGACTTTGATCGTCTTTGACATGAGGATCAAGTGACCCAAACTGGCGCGTCTCCCCGCCATTGTTTCTGAATTTAACCCATTGTTGATATTAAAGTTTACAGGCGCTAAAATAAATCCAAGCTTAATGCAAAGAAGCGACAATTAGAATCTATGCCAAGCGTGTCCACGTTGCTGGGATGAAAAACACATTTCTAGTTTCGGTTTTGGCTAAACGCAGACTCGATCTCGAGCCAGTCGAGGTCACACTGAGCGAGACAGCCGGACGTGGCAATGTCGACAATGTCAATGATCTCACTCAAACTCAAAGATCTTGAACAAATTTCAAGATCTTTGCCTACATTCAGAACAGTCATAGAGCAACATAGATCAACATACCTTGGTATTTCGTCTTCAGAAAGACCGACCCGTAGCCTGACCTTTCCACCAAGGAAGGCATTCTCGCCGCCTGCTTTGGTCTGGCTTGAATCCACAAAATATAACAGAAGTTCGATGACAGTACCGCTGCACGCCATTTTTGATCTTCGAATTCGAATTTCACTCAAACCTTTTGCACGAAGCCCTTCCATTGGATGAAGTTTGGTAGAATTTTGCAATTTGCCTTCTGATTGGATCTCTTTTTGTCAGTGTGTAATTGTAAAGGGAAGCAATCGCTCTCAAAATCATATTTCTGAATGTGTTGTTGCTTCCCTTTCAATCGGGGTTGGCTCCTTACCGAATAGACTACAGGATCATAGAGTGTAATACAGCTGTGAAAAAATGTACGTTGAAAATAAAATGCTTTGCAATAATGCCCATCACGATCACGAAAACAAATGACGATCACGATCACGAGACTTGATTTTTTTGTCATCACGGATCACGGGCAAAGTCCCATCACGATCACAGAAATGGAAATTTCGGCAATCACGGTCACAGAAAGGTCAAAAAACGCCAATCACGATCACGGTTTTAAACCCTTTGGGGCCCTCAGCTAAGCTGTATCTTCTATTATTTTCTTACGTTCCCATTTATGTACTTTCCTTTTAATTGTTCATACTGGGTCTTTTATTCTCTGAGAGAATTTTTTTTAATGTAAACGCAACCAATCATGGTTTTACTAGTTGGGGAAAACAGTTTTTTGTATTTGAGGATTTACTAAATCCGGTGCGAAACACAATTTGCTTGTTAGCATATAGAGACAAATTTTTTTCTTTTCTGAAGCTTTGATGTCCTCAGTTCAAAGGAATAAGCTATTGGTGAGCAAGCAAAAGATGATTAATGACTTATTATGGTTGTTTTTCCACAGACTATCATTTTCTTGACACAACTGCTAGATTATGCTGAGACTGCTGGGGCTATGCTGCTGATGCATGGTGAGTGAATTAATTACCGAGAATGTCTGTCTTGATAAAAGCATTAATTTTCATTGATTATTTGCTTGGGAGATTTTCTGTGTGTGTGTGTCTATGTATGTGTGTGAGTGTTTGTGTGTGTGCATGCGAGCGTGTATGCGAGCGTGCATGTGTGTGTGTGTGTGTGTGTGTGTGTGTGTGTGTGTGTGTGTGTGTGAGACACAGGCCCTTATTTGTTATAGCTGAATGTAGAATATGGGTCTGATTTCACAGGATGAATTTTAATATTTATTTTTCAGGGGAGCAGGCCACCCCATCAGCAAGTATCACAGCAGATGGTTGTAGGATGAAGGTTGCAGATTACATGAGTGAGTATGAACAATATACACCAATGTGTTGTTTTTATTTTTTTTTGTATTGGAATTGGCACGTGGAGCTGTTATTGGGACTTGCGCTATAGAAAAGTGATTTATTATTCTTTATTATTATCAATATTTTTCAGCGCGAGTGTTGTCAGCACTAGGCTTGAACCTGAGCAACAAAGCGGAGACGTACAATGACCCCGGCCTACGCCCCATCTTCATGCTCAACAACTTCAACTATATCCTTAAGGCGCTCAAGACAACAGGGCTGCTGGAGTTGCTGTTGCTGTGGAATAGGGAGGTTGCCACCTACTACAACGAGCAAGTTTTGGAACAGAAGAGAATTTACTCACAAAGGTAACTGGGTCGTAATTCCTGTGTGATCAAAATTAAGTCTGAAGTTAGGATATATAAACTACAGAAGTTTTGATATGCGAGTCTGAAAACATGAAAGGTTGTTGAATACGATATTTGATATGATAACAAGAGGCAAGAGACATTTGGTGTAAATTCCACAGTTTTTGTGGTCAAGCTCCCTGTACTATTTTGTTATTCCTATTTGCTGTGGGGTGTTATTGTTGAGCACTGTAACCCACACTTAAATCAACACTTGCGGGGTAACTTGGTACAGAGAAGGTGCCCTTGTGGAAGCTAAGGTATTTACTCTCTTTTGAACTGCCAAGTTTTCTTGTGAAAATGTTGGTGTAATTCTGTACTGCACTTTCGGTGGGTTTTTTGTTCTTCACAAGGCATTTTGTTGAACTCGTTGCATGACCCCTTCTTCCATTTTCAACTTCTCCGGCCCTTTCCCCGGCACAAATCCTCATCCTTCCCCTTCACAGTACATTGTGAAGTTCCAGGCAATGTAGGCATGCATGAAGAACAGTTGTTGGTTTTTGACTGGAGACTTTGCTTTGTGTGCAGCTGGAGCAAGGTGTTGCACTACATCCTGGAGATGGACAAACCCATGTCAGCACAGAGAACTGCACAGATGGATGGTTCCGTCAAGGTAATGTGTGATTGTTAGCTTGTTTCTTTGCTATTTTTACATTTAGTCAAGTTTTGACTATATGTTTTAACATAGAGGGGGGAATCGAGACGAGGGTCGTGGTGTGTGTGTGTGTGTGTGTGTGTGTGAGTGTGTGTGTGTGTGTGTGTCTGTCTGTGTGTGTGTGTGTGTAGAGCGATTCAGAGTAAACTACTGGACCGATCTTTATGACATTTTTCATGAGAGTTCTTGGGTATGATATCCCCAGACGTTTTTTTCATTTTTTTGGATAAATGTCTTTGATGACGTCATATCCGGCATTTTGTAAAAGTTGAGGCGGCACTGTCACACCCTCATTTTTCAATAAAATTGATTGAAATTTTGGCCAAGCAATCTTCGACGAAGGCCGGACTTTGGTATTGCATTTCAGCTTGGAGGCTTAAAAATTAATTGATGACTTGGGTCATTAAAAATCTGAAAATTGTAATTAAAATTATTTTGTTATAAAACGATCCAAAATTACGTTTATCGTATTCTTCATCATTATCTGATTCCAAAAACATATAAATATGTTATATTTGGATTAAAAATAAGCTCTGAAAATTAAAAATATAAGAATTATGATTAAAATTAAATTTCCGAAATCGATTTAAAAACAATTTCATTTTATTCCTTGTCTGTTCCTGATTCCAAAAACATATAGATATGATATGTTTGGATTAAAAACACGTTCAGAGAGTTAAAAAGAATAGAGATATAGAAAAGCGTGCTATCCTCCTCAGCGCAACCGTTACCGCGCTTTTCTGGATTGTTAATTTCACTGCCTTTGCCACGAGCGGTGGACAGACGATGCTTCGAGTGTTCGGTCTTGCGGAAAAAATGCAATGCGTTCAGTTTCATTCTGTGAGTTCGACCAAGCTTGACTAAATGTTGTATTTTCGCCTTACGCGACTTGTTTTTCTTTTTGTTGGTTTTTGGAGGGATATATCCGTTCAGATACAGTTTGTTTGTTTGTCTGTGTGTTTGTTGTATGTTTGTTTATTTGGTTTGTGCATTATTTGTTTATTTGTAGGGTTTGTTTTCCTTGACTTTGTAGCATTGTTGATTACGCATTATGTACATTGGACTAGGATCCCAAACTCTCTGATCTGATCTAAGTTCTAACAGTTAAACAACCCCTGTATATCTTGTTAGGTAGCTGCAGCCAGCCATAATTCACTTGATGTTATGATTTATGACTATTGAAAAGTCCTCGCACAAGCTCATGTGGTCAATTATGTGTATTAATCATGCGATAATGTGGACAAAGATTTTTATTCAGTGAAAGTTTGGGTATCATGTCCTTACTTGTCATTTATGAAATTGATGTTCAGTTTCTTTCTGCACAGTTAAAAGACAAGGAACGGCAGAACATCAAGGATAAGTTTACGGTAAGTTAAATTCATGTTAACTTTTATGATAGTACTGGTAAGCCATCCATTTTTGTGTTAGCATATTTGGCAGTGATGTATTTTTGTAAAGGAAAAGTTAATCTAATCACTATTTTCACATGTATTCAATCAAGGTTTGCTCTTTGTTTCAAATAAACAACCTGAAATCTGTTAATGAGTTTGGCATAGACATTTTAATAATAATTTCAACTGTGGAAATTTATTGACAAAATTAATTTTAGCTGAGAATCTTTAGTATGCTCATCGTATAACAGAACACTTTCTGTCATCCACAGGGTTTCAACAAAGAGCTGGAAGAAATCCATCGTATCCAGAAAGCCTACGCCATTCCAGACCCAGAGCTCCGTCAACAACTCATTCTCGAGAACAAGGAGTTCCTCTTGCCACGCTATCGCATGTTCCACGACAAATACAGCACTCTTAATTTCACTAAAAATCGTCAGAAGTACGTCAAGTACGATGCAGATGCTGTGACCAGAATGCTGGACAAATTCTTTGATGCGTCTGCTTAATATGATCTGGTGATAGTTTCAGAGACTCAGCAAATAGTTTCAGAGACTCAGCAAATAGTTTCAGAGTCACACAAAATCGTTTCAGAGACCCACAAACTTGTGTTCGTTATAGTTTGAAGCACTATGACAAGAATCTCACGAATTAGACAAGAGGCAGTTACCAAAAAGCTGAACAGTTCCTTTCATACATCTGGATATTGGGGTTTGATAGTTACCCTTACAGCTTGGTTGTTATACCCAAATGCTTCCGCGCTACACTGGAAGATGGTACTTATCAGTGTATGGCTCTGAGTGAGCCAGCACTGGTGTGTAGAGCGGTGGTGGAAAGGATGCTAAAAATCGCTTAGCCTGCCTGCAGCTAAGGAGGCAGAAATGAAGCTCTGGGAACAACCGTGCACGATGAATGGGTTGCAGCAACATTGGCGAACAGATGTGTTTTTGGATTTGTATTTGTATGCAGCCCGGGCTTGGGGAAGATCATGATAGTTTTGTGACAGGTTCATGAGCACTGTGCTTAAAAAACACACAATCAATCAAACAAAAAACACAGCTAAGGCAACAGAATGTGTAAGTTTGCTAAGTGCTAAGCCATATACATGTAGTTAAATGGTTTATCGTCATGTTGCCTTTTTTTAAGTGCTGACAGCCAGCCAGGTCATCACAATTAACTTGTTCAGAGTGTGTGAATCGAATTTGTGCTGCTTGCCTAGCGTTAAATCAGTCAAATGTTAATGTGCAATATTTGGTACATTTGGTTTTTTACAAAGACGATTGTTATTTCTTGCACCAACTTGGGGGAATGGGGGGGGAGGGAGGGGGGGGCAGGGATGGGGGGGGGGGGGGGCAGGGATGGGGGGGGGGGGGCAGGGATGGGGGGGGGGGGGGCAGGGATGGGTGGGAGAGGGGAGGTTCAGGTGGATTGGTAGGGGGGTTGGGCTGGAGAAAGAGGATTTGGGTTTTGTAGTAGGTAGGTTGGGGATTAAAGGTGCAGTGCAGCTCACAGCATTGCTGCAGCAACGATTTGTTATCTTGTTGCAGATAAGGATATAATCAGTCAAAATATTCGCTCCTTCAATGGGGGGGGGGGGGGGGGGGTTGGGGGGGGGGGTAAGCTGGAGACGACGGCTGAAACAGGAAGAAGGGGAGGGGTAAATCTTGGTTGTGTCGGCCATTCCTACCTGCCTACCAATATACACTCAGCCGATGGATGGTAAATATATTCAAAGTGAAGGTGACAAGAGCCATCGTTTGCTGTGGAATATGTTTCTTCATTGGTATCTGAACAACTTGTTGATTGATGCTTTATTTGATTGAGTGCTACCGCTTTTTATGTGCAATATGTGATATGTTCTTGTAGATACTTGCCAATTAAATATGTTTCATCAAGAGTTACGGTTTTGTGTGTATGTTGATTGCTTAACCAAGCTGTGAAGATCTTGCATACAGACCTTTGTGTATGTTAGCACACACACACACACACACACACACACACACACACACACACACACACACACACACACACACACACACACACACATATATGATGTATGCACAAACAAGAGATGTGCACACACACACACATGTGCATACATACATGTACACGTTAATACACACACACACACACACACACACACACACAGGTTTGCTCAAATAGTACATGTTCAGACTTTCTGTGTTGGCTGCATTCACACTGTAAGATATCCACTTCCCATGGCAGGTGGGGTCACTGAAACAACATTTTTGACAGGAAAATCTGCTTTCCACACACAGCATGGAACACTTTTCAACAACAAAAATTGGAGGGTGGAGGCGTTTTCTTACTTCTTGTTTTTTTTTATTTTGTTTGTCTGTCTGCTATTTTCATCTTCTATGTACTTTTTTTTATTTTCAGTATACTTAATGTTGTGTGTGTAATTGGTTCCTTTTGCCCCTTTCCATTGCAAATGTATCGGATTTCACCTCTTCTCCATCATCATCTTCGTTTCCTTGCGATTGGTTCACTTGTTTAAAATCCCGCAGCGGGGCACTGCGGTTATGAAATTAAAGGCCCCTCCTGTTTTTGGAACCGCAGGAGCTTTCTAGTTTGCTGTTAGGTAGATTTTTGGTTCCTCTTTCCTGTCATGCTCTCTTTTTCTTCATGAATTCTTTTCTTTTTTCTGCCTTCTTGCTCATTCACCTGTATTTTTTCCAAAAATCTCTTCTCTTGCCGCTTGTCTCGCGATTCATGTATAGTTTAATCTGTTAGTGTTCTGATGTAAGTCCAGCAGTAGATAGGTTAAGCCTATTTTAACATATTGGAAACTGGTAATCTTCCAGTAGGTATTAATTTAGTTTTACTAAAGCCTGCTGGGACACAAGTAATGGGTTAGTGCATTTGTAAACAGGAATCGCTTGACAAGTGGCCCCCTTCATCCCCCCCTTCCTCGTCCTGATATGGCTCTGCGTAGTCGGCTGGACGTTAAGCAACAAATAAACAAACAAACAAACAAACTTGTTTAAAATGTTGTTTTTGTTGTTGCCTTACGCATGTGAGCCAAAAGCAGAGTTCCCAGCAAGTAGACAGTTTAAAAAATGACCCTTACATGTACCACTGGACTTTCCCCAAGAGATTTTATTCCATCATCACAAATAAACTAGAAATCACCACGAGAAGAATGCAGAAATCCCTGTTATCTTAAAAAAAATATAATGAGCGCTGTGTAAACACCACACATACAGAAAAAAAGGCCCTGTGGCGAGCCTCGCAGCGAGGTCGCAGCGAGCCTCGCTGCGAGGTCGCTGCGAGGCCGTAATTTACCATGCAAATTAAGTTTGCTGCGACTAAGTCGCAGCTAGCTGCGATGTAGTTATATATCCTTATATGGAGATCCCACCCGCGAGCTTGATGTGATGAGGTCGCGGCTAGCTGCGATGTTCCCTGCGAGCTTGCCGCGACCTAGCAGCAGCTAGCCGCGATGTCCTGGACCCCTTACTGTGAGCTTGCCGCGACCAGGTCACAGCTAGCCGCGACCAGGTCACAGCTAGCTGCGACCAGGTCACAGCTAGCCGCGACCAGGTCACAGCTAGCCGCGATGTTCCTGGGATCATGCTGCGGCTTGCCGTGATCTAGTCGCAGCTAGCTGTGATGTAGTCGCAGCTAGCTGTGATCTAGTCGCAGTTAGCTGCGATCTAGTCGTGACAAGCCACGATGAATTATTATAGACCCAAGCAGGTTACAGCTAGCCGCGACCAGGTCGCAGCTAGCCGCGGTAACCTGGACCTGTTCCTGATAGTCACAGCTATATACCGCGATTACCTCGCAGCTAGCCGCGATTACCTCGCAGCTAGCCGCGATTACCCGGACCTCTATGTGGTAGTCACAGCTATATATCCGCGACCATGTCACAGCTATAGCTAGCAACGACCAGGGTGAGCCGGGATATCCCTGGCCTGTCCTCCAAATTCTTACCACGTACAAGCTTTCCTTGAGCCAGCTGCAGCTACCTGTGCAGTTGTCACGGTTTACTGCGATGTCCATGAAATCATCAAGCAACGACCTTCAAATTTCACAGCAAGTGAGCTGCAACCTAGTGATGAGTGATAACTTACTGCAGTTATGCAGGAGGAAATGCTTTACCAAACCCTGAACATTGTTTAGATGGTTTAAAGTCCCAGTTAAAATATACCTAAACCCTCCCAGAAAAATGCTGCAACCAGCTTGTGGGTGCATGCAAATCCTTTCGCACTGACAGACCATTGTGCTACGTACATTCTAAATTGACTAGAGACAGAAGCAGTTCAACACATGCAGACGCATATTCTCAAATGTAAAACAAACAATTGGTTTAAATTCAAATTATTTAATAAAAGCTCATTTGGCATAAATTCAGATTAAATAGAGCAAGCTGTATCCTGCGATCAGGACGAACAAGTTCATCAGAGTTCACAATTTGTTGCCGAAATACAAGATCGCCGGCACTAGCAATCGCTCATGCTGGTTTTTTTTACCAATGTCACATGGGTTTAGCTAAAGGTCTCGTGAGTAATTTTTTGTTTAAACATAAACAGCTGCTTAACCTTTTTTCCAAAGTTAATTGCAATACACCCTAAAAGTAAAAGTGTAGAGCTATCAGCGATATAGTTATTATGAAAAACTATATTTCGAAAATGAAATCAAGACAGTACATTACAGGCTAACCAGTACATAATATGTTGCATACCTACCAAGTAGTGTATGCACTCTCCAAGAAGTTCTCCCCTTCTTAACCCAAGGTGGCTGAGTGCATCAGAAACAAAATCAACAGAGATGAGATTCTTCCCCTTTTTCGCGGAATTCTGCTCAAAAGTTGATCCCCAGGACCGTTTTCCTGAATCGTCCAGATCCCTTGAGAAAAAAAAAGGGGGGGGGGGGGGGGGGTAGAGGTTGATTATCAAAAATCTGACCTGCCAATGACTGAATCGCCCAAAAGACTAGACCGGTTTTTGATTGTCCGGACCGACAATACCTCCGACAAAAACGCCGAGCTCAAAACCAAAAATCTACGAAATGAACTTTAGACCCGTGTACGAACTGTCCATTTGGGAACAAGTTTCTCCTCATCATCAGTGTCTTCATCGCGGAAGTTCCTAAATGGGCTGATTTAGTTGTTGACTTTAGCCACTTTAGCAAGATGGCGTCGTCAATGCGATTGTTGGCAGAAACAGAACATGCTTTAGCTTCTGAGATTGATAAAGGGCTAAAGAACAAATGGGTTTGGGCGTGGAAAGACGAAATTATAACTACCGAAGTGAAGGGACGAAAACTTTCCATCCGTCTCGGAGATTCGGTTCAAAAGTTGAATGTTCGGGGAAGGCACAATGCACGTGGTGTAATAAAGTACTGGGCAACAAATAGAGAGGCAAGAGCGTGTTGAAAGACCATTTGACCACATATTTGTCCTTGTGTGCACACTTGTGTTTGTCAGTCTGTGAGTGTGATGTTATTTTCAGTGACTGTTGTTGTTTATTTGTGAGATTCATTCTAGAAATGCATGAACAATGCCCAAAGTTCTAATCAAAATATTCTGCTGCTAAGACTAATTTCTGAGCAATTTTTTGTTATGTAAATGCTAAAAACGCATCAGCTTCAGCCCCCTGACTCCCACAAGGGGCAACGCAAAGGGCCAAACTTCCTTTACCCTCTTATGTCAAAATTTGGGAATCTCATCTCTGAATCAAGATCTCTGACAACCTGAAGAAATGCTGTTGTTCCTGTCTCCCCACTGAGGTGCTCCTTGAATTGCTTCTCCGTGCGATCAATGACACCACCAATCCGATCCACAGGAAAGGTAACTTCTGGGAAGAGCTTCTCAAACCAGGAGTGGACCTGAAAAAAAGTCAATATCAGTCTGTGTTCCAAAAGATAATATTACCCAATATTGACGGACTGTGTGATGATATCTTCTGCTATGGTCTGTTGAGACAGTGATATCAAAATCGAGACTGGAGGTCGAGATTTTGATATCACTGTCGAAACAGACCAATAGCAGAAGATATCGTCACACAGTCAGTCAATGTTAGATATATTGCTAATTCTCGGGACATTTTGTCGATTTTGTATTTATTGTAAAGAAATTACAAAAGTATTTGTCTCAGTTTTGGCTGTTCCATATCCCTCCCTCTGATTATCATTTCTTTTTGTTCACTCTTTTCTTGTACTTTTCAGTTTTTCAAAATGTTTTTTCTTTCAAAAAGTCTTTAGTCACTTGCTCAACTAAATTCTGGGATAATTACATTTTTATATATATTTGTTTGTTTTAAAATTTAGGTGTTTTTGTTTTTGAAGTGGGGAAGCAATAAAGAGGTCGTCGATATCAAAACTGATATCAACGGAAATGTCGTCGATATCACTTTTGCACTGAGCTCAGTTTTGCCCAATTGACCAATGGAAATCCACGTAACATATGAAATAGCAATATACCAGTGCATGAACTATGCTGCAGTATAGTAAAAGGGACAGCCAAAGAAATAAATACAAATTATCAATGTCTATTATTATTTTGTAATTAATTTTAGTGGATAAAGAAAAGACGCAAAGGATTGCTAGCCTGTTTATAAATACATAAGCATATCTATAAGACAAAAAAGAGTTGTGATCAACCGAGTACTTACCACTGAAGAGGGCTTGCCACTTTGCCTCTGTAACTGCAGCAAAACCTTGTTTGTCAGCCCCGGTCGGTGGATTTGGAGGTCTGCCACGGCCAGAGGCAAGAAAATAGTTAGCAAGTTGTCGGTGCATGTGTGTCATCTGGAGAAAAGAACAATCAAAACTTGACTAAAAATAAAAAGTAAGTTATAACAATAACATCAAACACTACTTCTGCAGAAAGAAAAACACCATTCAAACTCAAAGAAGAAAAGTCAGTTATTTCATTTTCAATAAATGAAAAAGCAGCTACCAGTATTTTATAAAAAATATATCTGTAATATCTGTTTTCTCACACGAAATAAGTCGACATACATGTGCGAAACATTGCGAGTCCGCAAAACGTTCTCAGAGTCAGCTGGTGAATTCTACTTTTGGTTTCCACTCAGCTGGTGCAAGAAAAGAAGAAGTTACGTGACCTGAATAAAATCAGTTTTTGAACAGAGAAAGGGGGAATGTACGTTCTGGCTCACCGATTCCGACAGACCCTAAATATTAACGCAAAATAGGCTTCTGGACTAAACTTTTACTAAAATGAAACATGCGACAAAATCAGAAAAATACTGCATAAATCCATACAAAAAAAATATAGTAAAGTAAGGTTGTTTTGAACCAATGCCGGGTCTGTCGGAATCAGTAACCCAGAACGTACATTCCCCCTTTCTCTCTGTGCAACGCTAAATTTAGTTTCCATTGAAATATTAACTAGTTGCAGCCAGCGTGCGTATTGATCCAATCTGCCCGTCGGTCGGCTAGCCATAACTACCGTATTGATCTGGTAAAAACAAACAGCAAGCTTGTCTTCTATACTGATTCCTCCAATGGCAAGACAAGATTAAATCATGTGATAGCAACAGTTACGTCACGTCCGCCCACCACTTGGTATTGATTGTAACATAGCCTGGTGATTTTGCCATTTCATTCCGGAATCGGATGCCGTGCAGTTGTGTTTTCTGTGAGAGTCAAGATAGCATTTCTGAAGAATTAGAGAGAGAACTTCTTCCTCAAGATATGGATCAACAAAGCAGATGGAGTGTAGAACAACTTGGCATCATTGAGGAGCATATATTTCATCATAATAATTATGTTGATGTATTGAATAGAATGAAAAGAGAAGGGCCATCAGAAAGTAGGAAACTACCTAGATTTCTCTCCCAACCAAAAAGAAAACTGACATCTCTGTATGGGGAGCAGGTGAAAAAACGAAAGGTTATGTCACCAGAAGAACTCCATCAATACTTGCAGTCAAAAGAGGTTGATGTGAGTAAGACAGTTAGGAAAGAAGTTTTCTTTTTTTCCTCAGAGAAAATAGGGTCATCAGATGCTGCTATTGAAAAGCTGAAGGAAGGATACAGGCAGATTCAAAGACAGGAGGCCACCAGTATGTGTTTTAACCTTCAGTATGGTTCTCTTCTGGATGCATCTTTCAAATTCTTTCAGGAAGAAAAGGAACGAGGAATTCACAAAAACAAGTGGGAAGAGTGGTTGCAGGCAAACATTGGCATCTCACCAGCTTATTCACGCAAACTGAGAGAGATTGCTCGTTTGCTGAAACCATACTTTAGCAGGTTTTCTACAGTTGGTCTGTCTTTCATTGAAATCTACTCTCTGAAAAAAGATTTGAAGACAATGTTTGAAAGTAATGAGGAGATCAGAAAATATTGGACTTCTCCCATGCAAGAACCACTACAACTCCAAACACGATCCTCTCAGGTAGAAAACACTCAGTTGTGAGAAGTCAGTCACGGTTGAGCAGAGCGCTCCAGGCTGGAGCGCCAGGTCTTTGTATTGCCTGCTATTGATGTTTCTTCCAACCCGTCACTACACTCAGTTGTGAGAAGTCAGTCACGGTTGAGCAGAGCGCTCCAGGCTGGAGCGCCAGGTCTTTGTATTGCCTGCTATTGATGTTTCTTCCAACCCGTCAAACAACTTCTAAAGGCTGCCTTTTCAGGCGGCCGCCGAGTGCACTTTATGCAAATGACTTGTTTATTGATTCAAGCTTTGACAAGTGTACTTGGTGGCTGCTTTGAAACTCAACAAAGCCTAGTACTCCCCTTTCACAAACACTTCCCCAACGCAAGCAACTTCCTCTCCCCCGCTGCAGTCAAAACAAAGCTGTCATAGCGGGTTTTCCCGATTGACAAAAATTCTTATTACACACTCAGACTATTTGAAGCCGCGTTTATTCTCCAGTGTCCAATTGCATAAGAATATTCTGGTGATGAATAAACGCGCTTTGTGTCATTAGCATCTAAAGATTTCTTGTTTACAATAGTTGTGTTGATCTGATGAAGCGCGGAACTGATCTTAGGGTTGTCATGGTGAAACACTCGCTTCTGAAACAGTGCTTCCTTGTAGTTATCATGCGATATGCTCGACTTTACAACCTGTTTGCTTACACCCTTTGCTTTTTTAACCACCCCTTTCTCACTTGCAACACTGTACATCTTTGCACGCAATCCAACATACTCCTTAATTATCTTCCCATTCATTTCATCTTTCATCTTTCCAATAACCTTCTTGTTAACATTTGAGTGCAATGGTGATTCTTTAGGGTAGTCGCAAGTGTCATAAAAAGAATCTTTTCCTTTTACTGCAGGACTTTCAGCTTCTAGATCTTTGTAAATGTCATCCGCTGGAATGTCAAGTAAGAATGAATCTGTGTCTGTGTAAAGTACTCTCGATTTGGGATATCTTGGTTTCAAATAATCATACAAAAACTCAAGCATCAACAGTTTTGACAACTCTAGCACAGTAAAGCCTATGAATACTGGTTTGTCAAGCTTGACTACAAGTTTTTTCATTAAGATACCATACAGCTGTTCATGAAAGTATTTAAAGTCTTGATACTGTGGTTTGGATGTCAGCTTGATGGCCTCATTTTCTCTTGTAACAAGTCTAACATCCTTTCTCTTGTGTGGGTTTTCCATTGTCTTACCAAAGCAACTGTTGTTCATCAGTTTAAAAAAGTCTTTCTCTGATGCATCAGCGGCTTTGGTTCTCAGTTCTGTGTTTTTCATGATGTAAGGTTTCATAAACTGTTCTTGATCAAATAAAATTATACGATGAACAGCCTTCAAAATTAATCCATGTCTAATGTAAAACTGTAACAGTCTGTAGTGACACACATACTTCTTTTTGTGAAACAGATTGGGCACCAGCTTTGGAGGTTCTCTTGGGTTTACTTTTAACCTCTCAGCCGCTAAAGGATAATCATTATGTAGATCATGAAGTGATAGTGGATAGTCTAAGTCAACTTCTAGTATCCATCCCTTTCGACTGTCTGGGCCTGCTTTTAATATTGTCAGCACAACACATTGTGAAAATGGTCCTGAATAGATCTTAAAGTTCCGAAGTGGAAGCGTCTGACACATTGCCCAACCATACAAATTGTTTGCATCTAGATACATGATGTAATTAGAAGGTTTCATAGGATCAAAGTCGTCCAAGTATTTGTTGTTGGCTTTGCAGTAATTGTGTGAAGCCATACTGATTCCTCCACGTAGTCCATTTTCAATCATCTGAAGTGTAGGAAGATCTGATAGCAAGTCAATCTTTACTCCTGTAAATCTAAGAAATGCATCCCAGCTCATGCCTGGTGCAGATATGTAATGTGAAGGATCTAGATTGTAGTGCTTCATACATGTTCTTCTGTAATTCTCAAATATATCTGCAAGTAAACAAACATCAGCCAACAAATATTGATCATGATAATCACCCATTGTATTACATCCTAATTTATTCCATGCAGTCTTAGCGTGTTCATAGTCTTCGTCACTTATACCTTTACCCTTCAGCCGTGAGAAGTAAGCATCCTTTGGTGGTAACTCATCTTCATCAAACCTCTCCCACGAATCCATGTATTCATATGGATAGACTCCCTTTCTAACTAAGTCACTGTCAAAGTACTTACATGTGATTGGGAAAGCAGTTAGTGATGAAGATAAAGACTCAAGTGTTCCCATCAGATGTTGAGCAGAATCGTAGAAGTGTAAACTATTCAGAGTAAAGGCCATGTACTTTTCTGAAGACTGCGCAATGCATCTTGCTTTGTATTCATCAGTTACTGCCTGCATGATCAGATGTGAATCATAACCGCGCAAGTTATGGAAGAAGATTGGAAGCTTCCAAGTCTTAGGATCAAACTTTAATTGTAGATTACATTTGCTGTGTGCTGCTCCTCGGAACTGCCCACTTACATGATCATGATCTCTTACTATTGGATTGTCTGTGTTTGGTGTTAGACTTTGTTCGCATATCCAACACTGTGTGGTAGAGTTAAACTGTTCTTGGTCTTCAGGTTTCATAACAATGTCTGAAAGATTCAGTTGTTTGGAGCAGTCATTTCGCACTTGGTTCATTTGCTGTAAGAAGTTCTTTGCTGCATTAGGTCCTCTGTACAATTGCGGTTTAGAATGTTTACCATCTGAACTAACAACAATAAATGCATATGAACAGACTTGATGATTACTTAGAGTTACTGTTTTAGGTAGGTCTTTTGGTAAAGGTCCTTCATATGGCACAATGATAGATTCAAAGTCAGCATAAACAACATAAGGACTTTTCTGTAGTTTGCATACATTCTTAAAATACACTTTGCTGTCTGGCGGTGGTGTTGTTAACTTCACAACCGCATCATCAACGCTCTTACAATGTTGCTTGTGTATAAGTGCTGCATGAATTGATGGAATACGCAAGAGACATCGCCTACAAAAGTCTTGTTTACTATTGTGATTGCTTGTGCTCGCCATCAGTCTACTCATTGTACGAATCAAAGTGTAATGATATTTTACACCATCAGTCATTAGTAACATGTCAACATGGTTAGTATCACAATCACCAATCGTTGGTGAGTTCTTTGATATTCTGACTGGTTTCAGTTCATCTTCCTCATCCCACGTGTAAACATTTACGGTGATGGGTTTGTTTTGCTGTTCAAATTTGTCAATGCTTGTAATGCTGACAGGAAATTCAATACCAGTAAAGTTTAGTTTATTTCTGTATGCATGATAGTTAGACACTCTTTCTGCATTTTTCTTTACACTGTACAGTCTTGCCAGAACACACCACATAAAACATTTGTCATCATCATTCTTTATGTTCAGCACAGCACGTTTTTTGACAAGAGCAGGAGGTAAAGGTATGTAACTTCTACCTCTGATGGGGGCAAATTTACTTAGCTTCAATTCTATTTTTAGAATTTCACCTTCTGACCATCCGGATCCTTTCATCTTTGCATCCTCTGCAGCTTGCTCAAACCGTTTCATCATTTCATCTGCCCAGTTTCCATTCAATTCTGTCATAGAATTAAGTGCTAGTTGTCTGGTTGAAACATGAACTTCTAGCACCTCATCACTGACTGTTTTGTATTTTATTAAACTGACTATCTGCACTTTTACTGGAGGTTCAATCAACAAATTGTTTGGAATTTGTTCAATGGCGTCTTGCACACTGGACTGCACATTTTGAGGATCCGTTACTTGTAATTCAACGGTGTCAAATACTGTCGATAAAGATTCTAATACAGAGTCTTCCATCGCTGTGAGTTTGATTTTATAACTCAAAATAAAAATATAAATTAAAAAAATGAAGTTGCTTAGAATTCTTTCTCAGAGCTTCCATTTTTGTTAACACTATAAAATCTGAAATAAAAAATCATTTAACATTTGTACCACGTGGAACTAATTGTAATTCCTCTTTTACAAAGGCTCTTTGCGGTGCTGGTTCTCTCAAGTAATATATAGGTGGATTTGTCTCTACTACTCTCTTGATTTCATGAATGTCAATACTCCAGATTGGATCCGTTGCACGCTTCCTGCTGTCACCCTCAGCTTCACCGGGTGCATATAAATATCTGACTTTCTGATTGAAAGGTAGTAATGCCACTGGTGTTGTTGACTTTGGAGCAACAGGTATTGTTTTCTGTTTGATTGCATCAACTGGTCTTAACCCTGTAGCTTTAAATACCTCCAGATTCATTGCTCTAAGTACTGATGGTAATCTTTTGACCCATTCAGTGTTACGCAATTTACTTTCTGTGTCCAAAAATTCCTGATGGTACTGATATGAAAACAGTTTTTCTGCCAACTGTTTGTTAAAGCTCTCAACAATAGCCTGTGACCTGTGGTTTCCTGGAATACCTCTCTTCACTGTAACATGATGTTTTAACAGAAGCTGGTTGACAGCTCCTTTAAACTCCTTACCATCATCGCACTGAATCATTCTGGGATACTTTAGTGGTCCACGTCTGTAAATTTCTTGCAGGGCAACAGCTGTAGCTATAGCACTTTTCTCTGTCAACGGTTCAGCATCTTTGTATCTTGTTGCAACATCAACTACAGTCAGTGCATACTTATATTTCTTCCTTCTGACTGTGTCATGCGGTAAATACAGTAGGTCTATTTGATGAGTGTCATTCGGTTTAATGTTAACAAAGTGTGGTCGTGTAATTTTTCTTGGTGCAGGTAAATAGATCTGCCAAACTGCCTGCTTTGACAACCATTTCTTTGCTGTATCTTGAGAAACACCTGCTGTGTCACTGAGCTTGTCAATAGCAGTTCTTCCTTTCCAGTATCCTTTTGGGGAATAATATATTTTAGATAACAAAGCATCACTCATGGTTTTTTAAATGACAGAATATTAAGATTTGACAGCACGCGCAATAAAGTAAACAACAGCCATACCAATAACAATGAAAACAATCTCGCCCATTTTCTGCTCTTCTGAAGGCTGATAAAAGTCACCCAGTTTTGGAGGAGCACTTGTCTTCATTTTCTTTCCAGTTACAAGATAGTATTCTTGAATGGCTGCATCAACATTGTCAAAGGTTTTGTTTGCATGTCCTTGCTGCCTGAGTTTATCATTCATAAAGTCTAACTGCGCAATTCGTTTCTTCTCGTATTCATCCTGTGCTTTCGCCAGTTGTTCCATGGCTTTGTTGTGCCTTTCCCTCTCTTCACCATTTTGCAGTTTAGAAAACAAATAGTTGCTGCCAGAAAATGCAAGCGCATTTACAATCGCACCTCCCACCATCATAACCAAGCTAGCCATTTTATTGTCTTACATGTTTATATTTTCTGGAATAATTCCTTGCTTCACCAGGAAGTCTTTTGTTGCAAAGGAAGCTGTCACAACACCAATTAGTTTAGCACCGTCTTCGAAGTCTAACTTTCCCAAGTCGGCTGGTTTCATTCTGAGGAGACTTTTACCCAGCATTGTGTAACCTACACTCAAGCCTCCAATCACTGCAGCGTGATAAACTAGATTAACTATTGTCTTTTCAGAACTCATTTTTATGTTATCAAAATTAAAATATTAAAATTATTCCATATGAAATGAATCCACTGCAGGTACTACTGTGGGCTTTGTTATTGTTTGTACTGCTTTGTTTGTTGGTTTTGGTGTTTCTGATTTTGGTGTTTCTGATTTTGGTTTTTCTGACACTTTATATTTGCCTTGCCAAAGTTTGTAAAGCAAGTATCCACCTCCTCCAACAACAGCTGCTACAGCTACTTTTCTGTATGATAGAAATGAAGATTTTAATTCTTGATCAGTTTGTGTGACCTTAGTCACTTCAGGAATGTTTGGTGTCTGCTCAACTTCAGACATAATGTTCTGCTTTGCCTTTTGATTTAACTTTTTTTGTCTGTTCCATTCGGCTAGTTTTTTTCCTGCTTCTACTCTACCAGGTTTCTTTGTCACTGTGTTCACTTCTGGTATTTTCGTCTGCTCCACTGTCTGCTTCAACTGATCTGTCATCTTTTTTATTCTGAAAATTAATGTGTTTGAAAGTAATTAATCCAGCAACAAATGGTACTAATAAAGCACCAAATCGATAATACAGGCCACAGGCAAGAGATTCGAGGGACTTGGAAACAACAGGGTCATGAGTTAGATCATGTGTTAAGTCTTCCTCCGAGTCGAGAGGTGTAAAATGTCCAAAAATCTTTGTGTACAAACCTATAACAGTCTGTCCAATACTTCTAACCATCTTAGAACCAAGCACTGATTCATACCGTCCATGATACTTTTCTATATCTTCTGAGGAAAGATGTTGTACTTCTTCCACAGTTAACTGCTGCCCAAGGTAGTGTTTTGTTTTTCCACAAACAGCAAGTGAATACAATCTTTCTTTTTTATCAGGTATAGTCCTACTGTCACAGATTTCAATATCTGTAGCAGTCTGCATCAGCAATTCATCACAGTTCATTTTATTTTGATGCAGAATAAAATTAAAATCTAGAAATTAAACTTGAGTAAGAACTTAGGTAGGAACTTAACAAGAACTTAGGTAGGAACTTGAGTAAGAACTTAGGTAGGAACTTAACAAGAACTTGACAAGAACTTGAGTAAGAACTTAACAAGAACTTGAGTAAGAACTTGACAAGAACTTGACAAGAACTTGAGTAAGAACTTGAGTAAGAACTTAGCAAGGATTTCTACAAACATACATACTGAACTGGTTGATCAGTTTTTAAAACCAGTTTCGAGTGCTTAGAAGATTTCAGATTATTCTTTATTCTTTCTCTCTCCTGTTTGTTTTCAATGACATCATTTTCTCGAAGGCACTCTTCAAAACTGTCACGGTCCTTTGAATAGAACAATGTTATTGTTTTGAGTTGCTCTCTAAAGTCTTTCAGAACTGCATTGTATTTTTGTGTTAATATCCAAACTGATATTAATGCATGTCGTCCACTGAATGCAAGCTTTGCTAGTGCACTTTTCTTTCTAACAATGTCACGTTCTGCTGCACAGTCATCAATAATAAACAGTGTTGGTGTGTTCTGAAAAAGATCGAAATAATGCTCCAAGCAAACATTTAGACGATCAGAAGGATTTACAATAAATATATTTTGATCAGACCATATGAATTTTCTCTCCTTGTATGTTCTGTTATGCTTTATGGTTGGACAGAATATGACTATGTGTTCAAAGTGATTTATGTAAACAGTCTGTAATAAATCCAAAACATATCTTGTTTTGCCGCAACCTGTTGCCCCACAAATCAAAGAACAGTGTGGATCTTTTGGAAGAAAATCTAGATACTTCATTTTAACACGTTCAATAAACAATATCCTGTAATCTGCTTTCAGAGATGTTTAACTGCGCATCTGACACAACAAACACGTAGATCTTAACTGATTTACTACTACTCCCTACTTCCTTTTCAATTTGTATTGTGATTCCTTCTGATCCGTTTTCAATTCGCCTTCCACTTCCATGCAGTTTGTTGTCGTCAGTTGTTCTGAGATCCAGCCATAACGCATATTTATTTGTCAAGAAATCTTCTACGCCAACACCGTGTAAATGTAGATCTTTAGCCACAAGATCAGATGTTGGGTCTTTCAATCTTCCTCCAGTAAAGTACTTTCTTGCTTCATCATAGTGTTGGTATGGCAGCATGCCAGATGCAAATATTTGGTTTGGCTGCCCTTCAATTGTGCAATATACTCTATTGATTAGTGGATTGTAAAACTTTTCTATTTGCCTTTCATATGAATCTTTTGGTTCCTCAAACAACATAAGTATTCCCTTCATTGACCTAGCTGGTGTATTCAAGTTAATGTTCCAGATTGGATCAGCCTGGCTTTTTGAAAGTGTACTGTGATTCAACACTCTTTCATAATAGATAGGCAGCTTAGAACTGTACTGATTTTCTATAAGTCTAGCCAGTTCGGGATGGTTTACAACATCAAACTCTAAAGAAATTCCAGACACCTTATACTTTGCTTCCGGGTCTTGTGAAAGCATAACACGATCATAACTATTGAAAGTCAGGTCGTATGACAGCCTGTCACGCAATGCTCCTTGATAGAAGGGAGGATGTGAATTTATGAGTTCAAAGTCAAGTGGAATACAAAATTTGTTTCCAAAAGCAACATTGACAGCGTTATCTTTTTTGTTATTGTCAGCTTTATCTCCTGCTCCTATTCTAACTTTTATCCCATTGTCTGACTGAATCCCTTGAAACACTCTGTTTTTCTTTTCATTGTCAGTTAACCAATTATCTGCATAAACTAAAAATACATCTGCATTATTCAATGACATCACTTCCCGCCCTTCCAGTTTGACAGTAATCTTCCTCACAATTGCTCTTCCTACATTATAAGCCAAAGTCCTATTTGCATCTGAGCCAGATTCTAATTCTAATTTGAATGATAGTCTTACAGTGCCTGGTACAATAACATCGTTCTTACCTAGATTAGGAAACCTAACAGTAAGTATTTCATTCTGATCAATAGTAGAAGGATTATTTGTGACTATAACTGTTTGCCTTATTCCTTTTACCCCGAGAGGTTCTTTCAGCCTTCTGTAAGGATCAAGAACAGAACCGAACGATTGTGCCATCTTTTTTTATTTTCAAAATAAAAAATAAGTTACAAATGGCAGAAGGTGGATTTGAAGATTTATTTGAGCCAGCGGACGACATGAGCGAAGCAATCCCTTTGGTTCCCTACCATCATTCACTGCATTATGAGGTGGCACGACATAAACTTCTGGAAGGTAAAGTTAGAGATTTCTACAAAAGTTTAGGAGAAGAACCTGATGTTTTAGATCCAAACCAGTTCAAAATGGAAGCAAATCATTTATATACAACTAGCGATAAAGGAGAAAAAGTCCAACTTACATATAAATCTAATCCTGCTAAGTTTCTATCAAAAGTTTCACTAAAACAAAAACTTACTGCTAATCGACTTAGGCAATTAGATATTGTGCCTAGCACACGGTCATCATCTTCCCATGTTGTTTCCTTACTTCAACAAGCAGAACTAGGACTACCAACTGCTACTCAAATAGAATCTGTTCCATTGCAAGATCTTAATAAACTTGCAGATGAGGCTGATCAACTTATACAAGAAATAGAGACTTCTTTTTCTGAGGAAACTTCACTGAAGACTCCACATGAACTATTACCTATGAGAGAAATAGAAGCCCTTAATCAATCACTACAAACCATCAGAGGTGAAATAGCAAATAATCTGTCAAAACTAGGTCAGCTGGATGAAGATATAAACAAAGAGAAACAAAAACTTGCTGATGCTGATGATTTGAACCTAGAACAAGAAGTAAAAAACAGAATTTCTAAGCGTTTAAAAGATTTGCAGGAGGAGAAAGCCATAAGGTTAGAAGTTCTAAGTAACAATAGAGAACAACTGAGAACACAGGTCAGCAGAATAAAAAATACAATTCAAAGAATCCTTTACGAAGACACAACTCTTGCTGAAAGAATTAGAACGCTTTTCAGAGAGCAGGGAATCACAATAGCTAGTATACTAACTGCGTTAGGATTTGCAATAAGCACATTAGTGTTAACACTCACAGGTGGCACTGTCACACCTCCACCTCCACCTCCACCTTCACCTCCATCTGATCCGGGATGGGTAAAGAAACAACTCAAACACATTGCAGAACTATTAAAGAAACTAGCAGCAAAAGCTTTGGGTGCACTTCCAGGAATCATTGGTTCAATTGTTAGCTGGCTGTTATCTTTTGCAGGTAAAGTTGTTGGTTTCATGGCTGAACATCTCTGGACTCTAATAGTTTTAATTGCAGGTGTTCTGCTAACGAGAATAAAGCAAAAGTAAGCCTACACCCACTCCACCAATTACTAGAGCAGTCTTCTGCGATTCATGATCATCAATAATACTAACAGCTTGATCATCACTAGTGACAGAATGATCTTCACCTGCAGCGTGATCTTCACTTGTCACGCTTTGTTTCTGTTCATTGTGATATGGCTGTAACATCGTTCTGATTTCTGAATTCAGTTCTTCACCCTTTCCAAGCGGCTGGGTGTCACTAGCAATAATGATTTCATTGTTATAATTTGTTATTGTTCCAATCTGCAGCTGGAGATCAGAAGGTAACATGTAAAGGCCGTTACCAACAGCAAAGTCAACTTTTGATCTTGCATAACGGAGAGAGTCTTGATACCTTTTGATGCTGGAAGGCAGATCAACTGCAGAGTTTATGACATCTTCTAAATTTGATAACAACTGTTTCTGTGCACCAAACCCTGTGCTTGTTCTCATTATGTTTGATCGTGTCTGTGCCTGCGAGCCTAGCAAGCACCACGCATATGTTCGGATAGATTCATTGATCCTTTCAACACCTGATCCAGTGAAACCTTTGCCGGTGTCTAATATAAAAGTAGTCCATGCATTGTGGTGCTCTTGTTCTATTGATCCTAACTGTACCTGCACATTTGAAGAAAAAGATGTATGACCTGGCCAGTAATCAAAATTATACCTCCTGTGGACACCCCATAAATATAGTGTTCCCATGCCATGGTTTTTGTCTTGCTTTTGCCTAAAGTCGGTCTTAAAATCTATATTGAATTCATTGCAGAGACGCTCATACACTTTCATGTTTATCCTATTGTTGAATGGGTTCCAGCTCTTTTCATGCGGCATTGGTGCCTGAAGTTCAGACAAGATTCTCCTGCACTGATAGTAAACGTGAAATGTGTACACACACTTTGTCAGTAAGTTTGAATTATTCATGTGGTCTGCATAGGACACTCCACATCCTGTGGTTGCACAGAATATTGCAAAGTTTAACTGATTCTGATAGAACTGAATTGGGTGAGAGTTCCACATCTTTGGAACACTATCATTTTTGATTGGGGGATTTAGGTAAGAATGGAATGGGTCAGGCACTTTAACGCGAATGGATTCTGTTTCTGTTACAGCAAAGTCCAACTCATGGAAAGAAATAGTCTTTGGATTGTAATATGGTCCAGTTTTGTATTTAACGTCTTTGTTGAATTTATACTGAATCATTTTTGTTGTTGAATAAAAAATGTTTATCACACTAACAAATGTGAAGACTGGTGTGCCAGTTAAACTTGCAAACCCTATCAACAATCAAAATGGAGGAATGAAAGTTGCACTGCATGAAATTATGTACAAGGTTACTTGGTATAATATCAGTAAAAAAAAGGCTAACAACTGGGTTAGAATTAATGGTAAAACACATTCTGTAGAAGATGGTTACTATGACTTCTGCACTTTAGAGAAAGAATTGTTTGCTCCAGTAGGTATTACAGCGAGTTTAAATCATGCAAGTCTCATTGCTACTCTTACTATGCCCAAAACTAGAGAAGTAAACGTTGAGTTTCCAACCAAACTCCTTGATATGCTTGGAATTACAAATTTATACAAGGGAACACGTCCCATTGACATGGATGTTAACAGTGTACTGTTTGTTCACATGAGAGAGCTTAACACATCCTATAATCTGTTTAATGATCAGCGTTCTGATCTGCTTAGGATTCTTCCACCGAGTGATGCCTCTTTTTGTAAAATGCACGTGCCAACATTTAAGACACTTCAGTTCAAGGACTTGGAGGAAGGGTGTCATGAATTCCTACACATTGATCTGAAAAATCAAAGTGGACAACCAGTTGATTGTTTGTTTAACATTACATTGGAAATAGTTCCATAAAATATTGAGTATTAAAATGTCGAGTGGACCTACAATAGCTTATCCTGTTGCATGTTCAACTATAGAGTTGAAAGATTTAGCAGACGCTATCGACTTTGAGAGCAATGCTGAAGTTGGTGCAGTGTATGCATTCGAGTTTACAGACACTGGTCATTACAAGAGAAAGGAAATCGACGATGAAAAGAAACCAAGATTTCTCAAACTAGGCCAAATCCGTGATGTTAATGTACCTGATCCAATTGTCGATGACATATACTACATGTGGAAACATCAGAATAAAAAATGGGTACTTAGTCCTGTTATAAAAAAGATTGACTGGGAAATGAAGTTTGAATTTGTGAGTCCATACACTCTTGTTGGAAAAGACGACACATTCCGTAAGTCAATCAATGCTAAACCACTAATTGTTAGCCTTGTTCCTGCGATTAACAGCAGGGGAGAAGTTGCAGTTAAACCTTTCCATAAGAACAACTATCTCATTCACAGAAAACAAAGTGTTGAAAAGGACGCTGACACCATTGTCGATTTTATACCCAAGCTTCCAATAGGGCAGAATGCAACTATGATATTTGATATAGTTGTCAGGAAAAGGGAAGAAACCACAAACACTGTTCTAATGAGAGGAATAAATCTCAACTGGAGACCATTAAATGTTGAAGAAGTCAGAGTATTTATTGCTGTTCAAAAGGATTCTAACACAATAAAAAAACAGACGTCAAACCAAAATGTTGTTGTTAACGCAGATATAAATAATTTAACAGAAATAAGAAGTATTAATCTTACTTATCTTGATTTGATTGCTTTCTACTATACAGATAAGGTGTTAAGCAATGAACAGCTTCAAAGCTTAGCAGAAACACTGGCCAGTGAGAATTAAGATAAATATTTTATATTTTGCATTAAAAAGATGACTAGCAGTGTGAAGCTTTATCCTAATATTGATGAAAGTGCAGCAGAAAGTCAACAATTCAGACTGGCACACATTAGTAATATACAAAAACAACTAGAAGATGAATTAGAAAAATATTCTCGCGCTAGACGTAAGTACTCAACAACTTACAACAGCCTTTCTAATGCCAGCACTGGTTCTACTATCCTTGCATCAGCTGCAGGTGTAACGGGAACAATTCTGTTAGCTACCGGAGTAGGGACTCCAGTTTCTCTAATCCTAGGTGGTGTGGCAGCAGCAGTTGGTGGTTTATCATTTATAGCATCAGCTATAATGAAAAAAATTGTGAAAAAGCTTGAAAAACACGAATCCATTTCCACTCTTGCATCATCAAAATTGTCTAGCCTAAAACTGTCTATCAGTAAAGCACTTGAAGATTCAAAAGTTTCTGACGAAGAATTCAAACAGATACAAACAGACTTTGATGACTACAAAAGTAAGAAAGCAAGTATTCAAACAAAAACACGAGCTGAATATAACAAGCCACTCGATATAGAAGATCTGAAAAAGCAGTTTTTAAAAAAGGGGATTCAAATAGGACGGGAAGAAAAAGTAAAAATAGAATCACTTGTAAAGAGTTAACTATTCGTTTAGACAGTCACATTGCATGTATCAGATATAATTCTAACAGTGAAAGAACATATGAAGTAAAGTTTGTAAATGAGAGAGCGTATTCATTGAATACCGTATTGAGCTTAAGAATGTTGTATAAGAGAAAGGGGGAATGTACGTTCTGGGTTACTGATTCCGACAGACCCGGCATTGGTTCAAAACAACCTTACTTTACTATATTTTTTTTGTATGGATTTATGCAGTATTTTTCTGATTTTGTCGCATGTTTCATTTTAGTAAAAGTTTAGTCCAGAAGCCTATTTTGCGTTAATATTTAGGGTCTGTCGGAATCGGTGAGCCAGAACGTACATTCCCCCTTTCTCTTGAACAATATGCAATGTTTTCATTTCGTAGATGCACCAGAAATAGTTTTTTTTTTAATATCTTTAGATACATTGTCAATGATTATTTTCGTCATTAGATTCTATTGGGTTAGAGAAAAAAACGAAAGCGTTTCGTAACACAACCCTTCCGCTTGAAACAGACAGGCCATCGAAGTCGAACCGCTTCGTCAAATTCAGTACAAAATACCTTCTGTCATTTCGTACATCCGCCATTAAAAACATTCAATCAATACTTTAATATGTCTAAACTTACCGAACAGAACATCTTGAATCGATGTGCCGGACGAAAAGAATGCTTGGGTCGAATTTGTTGAGTCGGTAATCGCGGCTTGAGCCACCGGGCGCCATTTTCAAAACTGCAGGCAAAGCTATTCGAGCCTCGTTTTGGGCGTCTTGCTCGGAGGACACATGTCGGACTGACTTCATTTTTTGCTTGTTTAAAGAAAAATTCGAGCTGAATCGAATGGTGTATTTCATTTGGCAGTGTGATAAAGTTGTCGGTAGTTTGATTTTGAAAACTTCAACCGCAATTTTTGGTCACTTTGTTTTCCAGTTCTCAAAATATACGAAATTATAGAGCTAGCTCTGCTCTTTCAAAACACCCATTGTAGTTTCTTTGACGCGGAGCAAGAGAGCGTAAAGTACGACGACCGAACTGAAAAATGTTGCGCATCACAGCGCGCGGAGGCTGTGTGAGGCTGAACGGTACTTCAATAAAATATTCATACAAAATCACATAGTAAACACAAATTAACTAACGAAAATGGTATGTATTTTGATGTGGTATACATTTTTTATTTTATTCGGTGAATTTCTTTACATTTTTGGCATCTTCAGGTGCATTTCTCTAACCTTCAGTCATCGGTTAGTGGTTCTAATAACCTTTAAATTTAAAACAGCATGGTCTGGTCCTTTGAAATGGGGTGGAAAAAAATCCCGATTGCGGCTAGGAGCTAAGTGATACAAAGAAGGTTTGACCAGTGGACGATACCTTCCGCCTGTGATCAAGACCTGGGAACACATAATTATTGCCGTATTAGACTATGTAGTATGTATGCTTGTTTGTCTAAAAATACGATCAGTATGGTTTAATGATTATAACAACTCTGCATTTGATCAATGGTAACCGCTTTTGTCATTACACATTGAAAGAAGCATTTGGTTTAATGTTTTGGTAAACTTTTTCAGGGGCGGATCAGTTCATTTTATGGGGGGGGTTTCCAAAAGTATATTGTGAAGATATGGGTGTGAAGGCGCGAAGCGCCGAGCCGACGGCGCGAAGCGCCTAGCTTGCTAGGGGGGTCCGGGGGCATGCCCCCCCGGAAAATTTTGAAAAAAAGGATGCAAAATGGTGCAAGCTGGTGCATTCTGAGGATGATCATTACCAGTTCCAGGCAGCAGATTTTGTCACTGATTAATACCCACAAAATTGAAACTCAACCCAAAAAAACACACAAAAATATTTTTATTTTTTGGCTGGGGGGGGGGTTTCCGGAAACCCCAGAAACCCCCCCCTCGTCCGCCCCTGTTTTTAATGTTGCAACGGTCAAATGTATGGAGTACACCTTTTTTTTCCTGAAAATATATATATATGCCAAATTTGTTTGAGAATACTCCAAGCGCAAAACAGCTAGGGTTCCAGCTATATTTTTTAATGGAATTGTTTGATCGTCACACTGCCAGTTAAAATTTCTCTTGTTTGTTGGTGTGCAAGCTATATATAGTGCTAATTCCATTCGTGTGCTGTCATATATGCTCTGAATCTGATCATTTCTGTTAAGTCTTTATAATATAGGCTGGTTGTACACTTTGAGTTTAATGGGCAATAGTAAACTCCCTAAGCTAAATGCAGTTAGCAACACATCACCATGGTACTTTCTAGCTCCCAAATTTTAAAGAAGCACAAGATAACACTTTACCTGATTTTTAAATGGAAATGCAACATGCCATATAATTATAAACGGTTGCGACCATCTTTGTGAAAATATAATACTCGAGTTTAAAGGTGTTTGTCTACATTTTTATACAGAAATCGGCATCAAATACTAAGTCTAGCTATTCCCTACAAATATCAAAAATACACTCCCCTTCGATCAGGAAGGACGAAGCCAGGGTAGCCGATTGAAAATTCATGAAAGTAATGCAGCGTAGTACGATATCCTTATTTGGCAAATGCCAAGGGCAAAAGTCCTCTCAAATACCATGCATTCCGTGCGTTTAACAAAACATCGTGGACAGCGCTCTAATACACTGTGTCAAACTGTTGCTGTGATTGTGTGGGTGTGGCTGTCAGCATAGTGACATGAATTTGATTGGTCGCTATTTATAGTTAAAACACATGCTCTCTCCACATGGAAATCAAAACATTGGAAGTGTTATACTGTACTTCTCAAAAATAAAAACTTTTTTTACATTTATTTTTATTTTGATAAAAAAATTTCCCCATGCTTCATTCATCATCTGACATAACTTTTTAGCGAAATCTAACCATAAGATTATTGAAAAAAAAGCAGAAATGTAGACGACCTTTAAGCCTTGAATTTTGCTTCAACAACATTTTGTGTGAAACTACAGAATAAAAGTCTCTGGCAGTTGGTAAACAAACAAGAATTTCGGGCTGCTGATTTATACATCCCTTTAGTTTTAACAGAAGAATTAATGCCAAAATACACTTTTTGCTTAAAAACAAAAGAAAATATTTACTTTGTAATATGAAACATATTTCATACAGTTTTTTAAAACATGAAGCAAGCTGAGTGTTATGTTTCTGAATAATATTTGCTGCCACCATGTCTCATTCTTGTGCCAAGATGGTAAGAATATTTGCAAATAGGGCCACTCAGAGAGTCAGACACAATAATCGCTCTATAAGCAGGCCCCTCCATATGATGTTGAAAAAGCCTCCATTAAGGTCGCGGCTAGCTGTGATGTTGTTCGGAAACTTACGCCAAGATCGCAGCTACCTGCGAGGCTCGCGTCAAGGTCGCAGCTACCCGCGATGTTGTTGCGAGGTTCGCGCCAATTGTCGCAGCTAACTTTGATGTTGTTGTGAGGCTCGCGCCAAGGTTGCAGCTACCTGCGATGTTGTTGCGAGGCTCGCGCCAAGGTCGCAGCTACCCGCGATGTTGGCGCGAGCCTCGCACCATGGTCGCAGCTAGCCGCGCTCTTGTCGCGAGCCTCGCGCCAGGGTCACAGCTAGCCGCGATGTTGTCGCGAGGCTCGCGCCAAGGTCGCGGCTAGCCGCGATGTTGTTGCGAGGCTCGCGCCAACATCGCGGCTAGCCGTGACCAGCTGCGACTAGTTGCTGCGATGTGTTTAGATCGCTGCGACCTCGCAACGAGGTCGCAGCGAGGTCGCAGCGACTTTTCTTTTCTGTAAGGGCATAACTTTCACTACATGCACTAGGAAACAAAACTGTACAGAGAAAACAGACCGATTTTTTTTTAAGTATCAAGATACAACATGTCTAATGACACAGTGAGTTTCTTTGGTTCACTATGTGACACGACTTTGCAACAAGACTAAGTCAGAGTTATGCACAGAACCAAGCTGGCACCTGAGAGACCACCGAGCATTGAAACGATCGAGGGATTTTTATCTGGGAAAACCATATCTCTCTAAAACTGCAAGTTTGAAAGACCACGACAGAGGGAACTGACATCACATCTTTCATATTTTCTCCAATGGAACACAGCATTTTACTTCATTGACAGTTAAGAGCATCTTTATCCCTCCAGGATCAATGCAGCGGTTGCTATGACTACCAAAGGCCCCACTGTCGTCTGCATTCCTGTAAAAAACACGACAAGAATCAAATCATCTTACAGGCTTCTTGTCTTACTCTGATGAATCTTTCACATATCAAAAATTAATTTTGCACAAAAACATTAATTGTTATCAAGTTTGTTCACTGCTTTTATGTGGAATTACTGTATACATGTTTGGCAATAACTTGAAATTTGTTGTGTACCTTCTACATTTATTTCGTACACAGTATACACAAAAAATAAGAATAACATTAACAATTTAAAAAATACAGATTGAAAACAAAGGTACAAAAAATAGTGGTTAGCTACTTCTGAGAACAAATATTATACACTTCAGTTGCAGGCTATTTTTACACACTCTGTCTCTCCCTCTCCCTCTTTTTTCAAACACATACACTCTTCAAAAAAAGTTAAGGATCACTTTTTTACAAGCACGCCACACAAAACAGACAAAACCGAATTCTTTCATTTTTTTAAAATTATATAACCAAGGAGTAATGACAAACAAAGCAAAGATCGAACGCGGCAGCGACAATTTAGCTAGAGTGTGTCGAACGTGACAACCCTCGTAGAGGGCCCCAAAGGGGGGGGGGGGGGGGGGGCGGGGGGGGGGGGGTATCATCACGATCACGGGAAGGGAAATTTTAGCTTTCACGATCACAGTTACCTTGATTTTTGTTTTCACGATCACAAACACCTTGACGAATAGAGGATCATAGAGTGATACAGCTGTGAAAAATGTACGTTGAAAATAAAATGCTTTGCAATAATGCCCATCACGATCACGAAAACAAATGACGATCACGATCACGAGACTTGATTTTTTTGTCATCACGGATCACTTTAAACTGTGTGAAATTATCATCCCACATCTCAAGCTAATGTACACCAAATATATTTGGTGTGTGTGTTTTCCTCCAAAAACAAGAAAGGTCTAATTATCGGGACGTTCATAATTCAGGACAACCAATCAGTTTGGTTTTGTCCTTAATAAAACTTGTCAATGAATTAACATTTCGTGGGTGTGGTTTTTACATTGTCAAGTAATGACTGGATGTTTTAACAAGAGCGGAGAGCGAGGTTTGTCTCCCGATGTATGTGTGTCTGTGTGCGAGTGTGTGTGTGTGTGTGCGTATTTGTGTGTGTTATGTGTGTCTGTGTGCGAGTGTGTGTGTGTGTGTGCGTATTTGTGTGTGTGCGTGTTCTGTGCAAAGATGTTTGTGGGTGTGTGTTTTGCTTCTTTTTTTCTTTTTTTTTAATATAAATTAGTCAAGTTTTGACTAAATATTTTAACACAGACGGGGAATCGAACGAGGGTGTGGTGTATGTATGTATGTATGTAAGTATGAATGTATGAATGTGTGTCAGTGTGTGTGTGTGTGTGTGTGTGTGTATGTGTGTGAGTTTTGTGATGACGTCATCTCCGGCTTTTTTGATCGTTGAGGCGGCACTGTCACGCTCTCGTTTTTTAACCAAATTGGTTGACATTTTGGTTAAACAATCTTTGACAAAGTCCGGACTATGGGATTGCATTGCAGCTCGAAAGCTTAAACATTAATTCATGAGTTTGCGCATTCAAGTTGTCATTAAAATCGAATTTTCGCAAACAGATTTTAAAGAGATTAACTTTAACTAGCTAGATAAATAAACGTTATAATATAACAGAAAGAAGAATTCGGTTGAAAGCGCCTATGGATTTTGCTGCGCAGTTTCTGTTTCTGGTTGAATGTCACGGACGTATTATTATACGACAGAAGGTTTATTCTCAGGAAGCCCCTCCGGAAGCATGGCAGATTGTACAAGCCACGGACTGCGCTATATGTATCCTCTGTACATGTAGGTAAGGCTGTACATCTCGACACATTGATTTCTGTTCCGTTTTCTGCCTCTCTGTACAACTGGTGCACTATAATAGCCAATATGCCTGCATACGTATGCAACGCGCGAAGTTGCCGAAACTGACAGTCCAATAGACTCGAAATCGCAGTCTCGTTTCGTGACCAAAAAACGCCCAGAGTAAATTCGTACTGACTACACAGAGATTAGAAAGTATTTATTAGTTTGTGAATCTGTGCGCGCTCGCTCTCTCTCTCTCTCTCTCTCTCTCTCTCTCTCTCTCTCTCTCTCCAAGCTCTGGTGCGTTGTTTCTGTGGATGCCCTCAAAATGTTTTTCCACGCACACTGTCTCTCTCACATTTGCTATGCATCTACTGTCTGGTGCAATGCCAGTGATGTTCATATAAAGAAAATAAACACACTTCACAAGAGAGGTGTAAAGTTATTAAACCGAGATCCCAATATGACTACTCAAGAAAAATACACTCAACTGAACATTCTTCCGCTACATCAGCAGTTCTTTTTAAATGCTAGTGTTTTCATGTTTAAAATGTACAACCATGAAACACCTTCATACATCCAAGACCTGTTTGAGCGTCCTCCTGGTAGAGCGAGGCTTTTGAATTATACGCTACCGCTCCCACGCATTGATTTGTATAAATCTAGTTTATCCTACTGGGGATCGCTTGTGTGGAATATACTTCCAATGTACTGTAAAACATGTCAAACCCTTTCATCTTTTAAAAAAAATGTTCGAAAATATCTTTGTCAAAAATAATTCTCTCCCTACGCTTTAAAATCATAACTGTTACTGCATAACATCTTAATCATCATTTTATTAATCAATGAACCACGTTATTATAACTAGTGTTTTGTTACTTTTAACCTGATTACAAATTCTTAGTTAATTAGTTATTCGTTTGGCTGTTCAATACATGTTATATAAATATATAATTGTAATGTATAATGTCATGTATGTCTAAAAGGGACAGGTTGGAAGATTAGGCATTGCCTAAAACCTTTATCCCTTTGTATTAAAGTTTTGAATCTGAATCTGAATCTCTCTCTCTCTCTCTCTCTCTCTCTCTCTCTGTTTGTCTGTCCGCTGTCTGTCTGTCTCGTTGTGTCTGGCTGTCGCATACTGACGCACATGCCACGACCCCCTCACCCCGCCCGAATGTTTAATTTGTGCAACCACTAGACGAAGCACATAAAAATCGATTTGTGACGCTCTGGAGGGTATTTCTGAAAACAGTGTCGTGTTGACACAAACCGTTTTAGGCTCAGCAGGTATGTGGTGTATGAATAGCACAGGCACATGGCTGTAGCCTTGTTGCCATTCGTTTTAAAGCTCACTCGAGACCGGAGAAAAAGGAAACAAGTCGCGTGAAGCGATATCAAATACATGTATTTAGTAATTCCGTCGGCTTAAAATAATGAAATTGAACACTAATTGTTGTTGTTGTTTTTTGTTGTTGTTGTTGTTTTTTACTGAGTCAGTGAGACGAGTAAGCCCAAGCTAGTCGAAACCGGTACCTGAGACGGCCGGGTCGACCTGGTCTCCGCGAATCATGCGAACATTGGACTTAATTTGCATAAAACCGATTGTCTTTTAGTTTTGAAAAGAAACATCATATGTGTGTATATTTTTAGATTCAACAAATAATGATAAAAAATGCAATGAGACCATTATTGTGTTCACTTTTTGATATTATTACACACACACACACACACAAACACAAACACACATACATACACACTCGTGTGCGTGCGTCTGTGTATGCGTGAAGCAAGAAAACTTCTGGATATATCTTCATGAAACTGCACATGTGAAGGTTTTTGCATCGGGACCCATCTTGGTCTTCGGGTTTCGTCTAGTCAAGCCTTGCAAGTCTGGGTGGTGACTGAATCCTGGTCCTTAGGGTTGATCTTTTAGTTTCGGGCCGACCGGTTGACTTGATGTTTTGATAGCGTATCACGCGACTTGTTTTATTTATTTTTTATTTGTTTGTGGTTATATCTTTAAATCTTCTGTTTTTTCAGAGGACTTTTGGATTGATGGTAAGCACACACCCATACATACCCTGGACACACCTACACTTGATCCACAGCATAAGCAAAACATGGCGTCCTCAAGTTCTGTCAGCTCACGTGACGATGACGTCTGCAGTCAGCTGAACGAGGCTTTGACGCGGAGAAAATGGCAGACGGTGTTGACCTTGCTCGACCAAGGAAAGCTGAACAACGAACAGAGACAAAGAGCATTGAAAGAAACGGCCACGTTTTGCAAGGAGAAGGACATCATTGACCGCGTTCTTCCTCGCACAGGGGAATGGGAAACAGAAATGGTACTGACTGAGCTGGTGAGACGTCGTCTGTGGAAAGCTGTCAGTGAGCTGTTAGACCGTGACGAGACCAAAGATCTTCGCATTGGAGCAGTGACAGAGGCCAGCAAGCACGCAAGCGACAACGTGTTCAGGGGGCACATGCTAAAACACTGCCCTAAGTGTCACCTCGAATCTGTTCTGGATAAGGCTTTAGAGCGAGGCATGTGGAGTTCTGTTGGAGAAGTGTTACAGAGAGGAGTCAGCGAGGACATGCACAACAAAGCTGTGAAAATTGCCATTGAAAATGCGCCCGAATCTAGCTTTGTCCGCGATGTGTGGCTGTCCTGTAAACTTAAGAGGTACGATTCGTTGTTTAAAGATTTGGCAGCCAAAGACCGCAGAATAATCGCAAATGTTGTCTACCAAGAACTAGTAACACACATTCTATGCAAGTGGGCAGGAGATACAAAGTTTGAACACTGTTCTGACGCTGTCTTTTGGAACTTCGTCAACCACTGCAAAGATGAAGCGTTTTACCATTTCATCTACGAAGCCACCAGGCATAGCATCCGAAAACCAGTGATTTCAATGAGGACTTTCATTGATTGGGATGACTCTTTTGCCATTTTATTTTCGGCTTCCTTCATTCATGTTTTAGGGAGGGAAGACCGAAACGAAATTCACGATGACCCTGATCACCAAGCTCTCAGCGAACAACAAGAAAACCTTGAGCAGATCTACAAAATACAGGATGATGTGATCTGCTTTCTTGACAACAGTCACAATAGTGGTGACAGCAACGCCATTAATACAACGTTCAAAGCTTACTTGAACGAATGGAGCTCAAAGATGACACGCTGCTTTGAAAGAAACGAACCGGACCGAAGAGCGATTTTCGTGTCTCTCGAACGATTTCTATCCAAATATCAGAACAGCAGACGAAATCATGCCACGGACAGGAAATTGCTTACGATCTTAGCATGTGTTCCTCTCTTTGAGGACGTACAGAACGAATGCATCAGATTCCAACTTCTACAGGCGAGGTCGGGTAACAGTTCGTCCTGGGGGATCCTGAAAAACATTTGCTTGGCTCGTGTCTGGGAGAACGTCCGCAGAGACATGTTTCAAACAGCAATAGAGAAGAACTTGAGTTTCATCGGACACATGACCAACCATACTTTGTACGACGATCAGAGAGGACAGGCGCTGAAAGCAGCGTTTGAAGGCAAGGAATGGGATGTGTTCTTGCAGCTCGCGGAACACGGCCTGCTGGAGAGAGAGGCACGACGCGTGCACTACAGAGTGGGGAGATACGCCAACTGGAAGCTGGTGCGTCGCATGTTCAAGAGAGGAGCTGACGTGACCGAAATCAGCCAATTCTTGAGGTCAACTTTTGAAGACAAACTTTACCTTTTTACAAAAGACTCCCAAACTCGGTCAAATAATCAGTCTAAAGACGAGGAACTGACAGCTTTGATGCAACGATCTGATCAGATGACCAAACTGGAGCGGCAAATCCGCCAAACCAGGATCTCGTTTGAGGCTGCAGTGAGGCGCAGCAAATGGGGCATTGTTCTGTATCGTGTCATCCACAGCAGCGACAGCAAGAGAAGTTTACGCGTTGCCATGGCACTGAAAGCAGCCATGGGGAAAGAAGCATGGCCTGTCGTGATTCAGCTCGTGAAACGAGGATCCAACACTGAGCAGCGAAACCTGTTGTTCGGAGAAATGGTCCAGCAGGTCCAGCAAGTCCAGTGGGGGGTCTGCAGAGAGCTACTGGAGAAGGGCGTAGATACAGATCTTTGTGTCACAGCTCTCCCACAACTGATGAAGAAGAACCAGTGGACCCTGGTGGCAAGAGCGATGGAGTACGACGTGGGCGACGTCCTCAGGCGTCAGGTGATGCAAGTAGCCATGGCCAGGAGGGAAGGCAGCGTGGTGTGGCAGGCGCTCAGGTACATGCAGCAACCATTCAGCGAAGAGGAGAGAAAAGAACTCTTTCGCCGGGCTTACAGACACAAAGTATGGCAGGTACTGAAAGCCTTGGTGGAACAGAAGGACGCCACAGGAATCGCGCACCGTGACACTGTCATGCAGGAGGCGTTGGAACACGGTGAGTGGGACGTTGTCGACCATTGCGAGCGTCACTACGCCGACATCAACATGGAGGACGCCGACGGCCACACAGCTTTGCAAAGAGCGGCGAGAAAAGGACAGTTTCTCAGCGTGAGAAAGATGGTGGCTCGAGGAGGCAACCAGTTTCCGCTGGACACAGACAAATACTCAGTGCTCCACTACGCGTGTCAGGAAAAAGATTGGGACACAGTAAAGCTATTGGTTCAGTTTCACGGAAACATCAACCAGCCCAGCCCCAAGAGTGAAACGCCTTTACAAAAACTCATTGCGCACGACCAGATCGAGATCATGGAGTGTGCCTTGTTCTGGGGCCAAGACGTCAGCAAGGGAATTACCAAAGAGGGAGAAACTGTCCTTCATGCCGCTTGCAGGTTTGTTGATCCCAGTGTTCTGTATTACTTCATTCGCCGAGGGATCGACCCGTTACTGGTCTCCAAGAAGGGGCAAACGGCCTTGCTACAGGCCATGTTCCAGCCAAGTCTTCGTAAAATCAAGGAATGCATCCGACTCGGCTTCAGCACGCACCAGCCTGCCATTACCGAGAAGCAGCTGAAGCTCCACACCTTCAAATTAGAGCCAGCAGAGCACACATGGACAGAAAGGCTCATCTCGCCGTTCGAGGCAGCCATCGTGTCAAACTATCCATTGATTCGGGGGATGCTGTACGACTCCGGCGCAACCTCATACAAAGAGTTGTTCAGGTTGCACACAGTGTTGGAACTGCCCCCAGGTACCCTCAGAGGCAAGGAGGTCGGTGTCTTGCCTTGGCTGACCGGTGACAGGCGTCGAAGAGCGGAGCTCTCCCTGAAGTACCTGCGAGAAGTGGCCACCACGCCGCGGACCCTCAAGTCCAAGTGTCGCCTGGTGATCTCACGCTGCCTCGACGTGCGCAGCAGACGTCACAGGGACGTCATGCTCGACCTGCCTCTGCCGTGGTCCATGAAGAACTACGTGCTGTTCTCAGACCTCACTCACCCAGACTACGGCAAGGACGAACCCATGAGGGAAACGTTCGAGTCTGACGGCGTGGCGGCAGGTCGTGCGAGCATCAAACGGTTGCTCCTGGTTTTGAACGCCGTGGACCTTTCTTCACTGGATACGCGTCTCCTGAACGAGTTGCTCCGTTTATTCGACGCCGGAGAGAAGACGTTGGAGGACGTGTATGAGGAAATGGGTTGGTCACAACACCTGACACACCGTGACCTGGCAGAGCAGCATATGTTCGTATATTAGGTGAGGACTCAGATCTTATGCTAGTGGTTTGGCAAGATGGAACTTCCAGCGAAAACAACAGTTATGTGTTTCTATGATTACAATTCATAGACACAGTAGTTGGTGAGGAAATATGACATTGTGTTTCTGTATCTATGTGGTGAAAACATCTCATGTGTAAAGGCAACATTTCGTCTTACCATTAAGGCTTAGGTCTGCCTCCGAGAAGGAATAACAATAAAGATAGGTCTTTTGTCAAATTATAAATATAAACAGCTTTTATACGGAACTGACTGAAATTAGATAAATCGAATATATTCTTTTCCAAACTTTACTAATGTATTCAGTGGTGATTCTTGTGTTGTGCACAAGTCTAGCTGATAACCCACACTCAAGTTTCATACATTAACGTGTAAATTAGAGCTAATTCTCTCCGAAGCTATCCTGGAACTTACATAAAAACTCCCTTTCAGACTGTCATGTCGCTCTTGAATAACTTTAATTAGGCGTAGACTAGACTAGAATCATTTTTGTGTGTATCAAAATTGGATGGGGTAGTAGAAGCGGGGTATTGATATTTTTCCCGACATTAGAGGGATACCTTACCTTAGATGTGACTTTTTTGTGTTTTTTTAGAAATATCTTATAACTTTTACCCTTTTAATTTCACGTTGCTTGAAATTAAGTTTCAAAAGTTGGTACAAAGATTGTTTTCTCTCCAATTTACTGTAAAAATAAAGTAACTTTGTTTGTGTTCTATATTGTTCTTCTATCACTCTTCAGGTATGATTATTTGCGTGGTTTTTAAAAAAAATTTTTTTTATGTGATTTCCAGTCTAATGAATGGAAAAGGAAGACGAATCGCTATGCTGCGATGGTGTAAGGCAGCAAAGAGAACACAAAATAAGAAAGAGAAAAAAGGGATATTCTGCATGAACGTGTTGCCTGTTTTCAAAAGTGCATTCTGATTGGGATAGGGGTAGGGTGGGGGGTTGGGTCAACTAAAGTACGCTCAGTGTTCATCAAATTTCATTTGAAGACAAATGTGTACATATAGATTATTTGCGTGTTGATTTGATTACATATCCACAATAGAATCTTAGACATTTCATCAGTGGTGTTTTTGTGTCTTCAACGCCGAGCAATTCCAGATTGAAGTTAAAGGCGCAGTCCTTACGTTGAAAACGATTCGCCGGGCGTTTCCATGGGACAAGACCAGCCCTCCACTTGGACCCGTACCAAAAACCAGCAGCCCGGGTGCTTTCTGCGCTGAGTGGCATTGTTCAACAAACATTGTAACAGACGCTGAGTGGCATTGTTCAACAAACATTGTAACAGACGCTGAGTGGCATTGTTCAACAAACATTGTAACAGACGCTGAGTGGCATTGTTCAACAAACATTGTAACAGACGCTGAGTGGCATTGTTCAACAAACATTGTGAAAGACGCTGAGTGGCATTGTTCAACAAACATTGTAAAAGACGCCGAGTGGCATTGTTCAACAAACATTGTAACAGACGCTGAGTGGCATTGTTCAACAAACATTGTAAAAGACGCTGAGTGGCATTGTTCAACAAACATTGTAAAAGACGCTTAGTATTCTTTTTTCTTTTATTTTTTCAAGAAGTGCTTTCTGTGCAGTTTTTTTTATTTTTTTATTTTTTTATTTTTTTATTTTTTTTATAAATGAATTTCCTGAAAGCAACCAATGTCAATCTGAGAGACTTCATCCTTCTGCGCAAATCAGTCACGATGTTTTGTTGTTGTTGTTTGTATGTGTCGAAGTGGAGCGATGGATGGCCTTTATCCAATGGAAAAGCCGGGACAGATTTGAGATTGTGAGCAGAGTCGGTAACACGGAAAATTGTGTGCCTTTAATCAATTGTTGCAGGCTGCCTTGCCGGTCACATTTATGTCACACTTTTCTTCCATTTATCGTAAAGTTGTTGTTTGTTGTTCTTTTGAGCACTTGTGTCAGAGACGGTGACCCTGTCATCAAAATGGGGAAATTATGTGTAGGACACAATTTGGTGGATTGCTTATTGGGTTCCCCAGCTACTACAGCGTTTGTTTGTTTGTTGATTAATTAGGCATGACTTGGTAAGGTTTTGTTCTGCTTTGCTTTGCTTTACCTGGGTTAAAGTATCTGTAGTGAGCAACTCGGCGTTACAGTCTGCTGCACGAATAGACGATTTTTTGAAATAACTCCTTCGGGCTTGAAGGTGTTGTGAAAGAGTGACATTTTCTTGCAAAACCTCCGACAAAGCAGGGGCCCATCACTAGCGAGGGGAGTGTCGGAAACACGTGGACCGGAGCACGTGTTTCCGACAAACCCTTAAAGGTACTTAACTTGTCAAATCCAGGTGCACGTAGCCCCTGGGGCTTTTAGTCATACCTCAGGCAGCTATCCGTTAGAAGAACTACCAAGTTTCATTGACTTGCACCCAAAGAGTCAAGAACTGCGATTTTTTTTACGAATTAATTTCGTACTCCGACCCGGCTGGTCTTGACCTATTTTTGGATCTAAATTTAGATCAGGTAGATCACCACATCATGCACAAAAAGACACGTCACTTAGCAAACTATGTCAGACGTCATCATGAGTTTGTGTAAAACAAAATGGAGGCCGGAATCACTCAGTTGAATCGAACTCCGACCAAACACCACGTAATAACTAGGTTAATTTATGCACTCGCGTGAACAAGAAACTGTCGAGCTTCACAGATGTCGTCGTTGGGTAGTTTTGGGTTTGTTTTACAACCATAGGAGGATTTTTGAACTGTAAATGCACTCAGCTGCGGCAAAAACGCAAAACGAAGGCTGTGAGCTGCACTGTGCCTTTAACTTGTGGTTGGTCTCTCCTTTGCTAGTCGAAGGTTTTGCAAGAAAAGCTAGTCTCTCTCCCACAACCCATACAAACCCGACGGAGTTATTTTCGGAATTCGTCTATTGCCGTCCCCTTTGGTCCGACCTTGTTCGTTCACCAGAAGGATACATCTTGCTTCCAGAGACCGGTAACAGACACATTCTCACACGCACGAGCAAATAAACAAAGACAAATGACGGATTGAATATATATTCAAATGCAGATTGTTTACAGTGTTACATAGTCATTTCCTCAAGGCACTCAAATTCAAAACACATCATGGCTTTATTTTACGCAGTCCGACATTATTCACAACAAGTTACGACGATGTCAGTAAACATGGAAGACTGCATCGATAGATATTAAAAAAAAAATCGCGAGGTAAATGATATGTATAAAACAATCACTGCATAGTTCATAGAATCATACATACACGTAGGACAAATGCGCTAAACACTGTCTTACGTTCTGATCATTTGTGCGGCTGTCCGTTCGTTTCAAAGACCCGAAAAAACTTCACATACAAATTATCTGACTTCCTCATTTCATCTCTCATTGCACTCATCATTTCAACAACAACAAATGTGTACGTGAGTTAATTGACACTCACTGTTGTCACTATTCTTTATTTTGTTCAAAGACACTGAGGATATAAATTTGTTTTACCTCTTGTATGTATGTGCGCGTGTGTGTTCATGTGTGTGTCTGGCTTGTTGGCTGACTGTTTGTCCGTCTGTGGGCTTGTTCGTGTTGTGTCTGAAAACAAATTTGACCAAAATTCTGTTTATTTGTTTGTGTGCTTGTTTCTTGATCGTCTTTTCTTATGGGCATACGAAGGCGACTGTATTGTCCTTCCGTACGAAGTTACTCGACGCTTGGTTTCGTGTTTGCATACTTAAGTCAGGGCTCGTACTCGGGGGACAATCTTAGGCTACAGAATCTACCGAAGTTGACAAGGATTTCTCATAAACTTAAGCCTGCGCTGCATTTTCAAAACGGATTTCTTCTCTTTCGGAAACTGAGAGAAGGACGCTACAACTGATGTTTCTTGTAGAGATTTTCCACGGTTTGTTTGAAGAACTTTCTCAGTGCGGGCCTCTTGTTCTTCATGGTAGGTGTCAGCAGGCCGCTCTCCACAGTGAACAGCTCGGGGTGGAGGTGGATGTCTTTGGCCTGAAACAGTTCCACCACACACACTGGAATAATAGTGTTTAAACTGAACGTTTTGGTTACTGATGTTTTTATCGCCTGAAAATGAAATGATGTAATTAAGATTGAAAATTGTGTTCATAAAAAATGTCTGGGACGAATGTGGATGTCTTTGGCCTGAAACAGCCTGAAAGAGTTCCATCACACGTGCACACACTGGATTAAACGTGTTTTTGCTGCCCGTCACGTAGTTTTGGTCGCATCACCTATATGCCATTAATGGCGATCATTGGTGTTTTTATCCTTAAACACCTGAGTATGTAATGATGTGATTTAAAACTGTTCTTAATTATGAAGTAGATTTTCCGAATGCGTTCACACAAACAAATATGACCCTCCACCACGAAATGAGTCGCATGTCACCTCGCGCGGTTCTGCGCTTGGCTTAATATAAGTCCGGGGAGTGTCTGGTAACAGTGTGAGGGTCACCTTAGTCACAGGCTTATAACTCAAACAGTTTTTGCTCTTTTCTAAAACGGTTTTCACCACTGGATAGAGCATAAAAAACTCTTTAGGAAAATGTAAAAATATGAAAATCATGCAAAGGTGACATGCGACTCATTCCGTGGTGGAGGGTCACAAATATCTGTGATGAATGTCGATGTCCTTGGCCAGTTCCGCTATAAATATTGGAATTATATATTTTCCGTGAGGGCTCTTTTTATTTGTTGTAATGCATGGTTGGCAATCGTAGATTTTATTATTATTTAAGGAGTAAAGAAAAAATGACTTCATTTAAATGTCTAAATTATGTTTACAAAAATGCTCTGTGTGAAATTGGATATCCATGGTCTGAAACAGTTTGACCTCAAGCATTGTATTCCAGATCATTAAAGTGACAGTTTGGTTAAAATCTCTTACGGAATGAGTGGTGGTAGTTGAATTGTACGCTTAACGTCTAATATAAAAAGTAACAGTGTAAGTCATAAGAGCAACCGTGTCTGCACCCAAAACCAGATTGTGGTCATCCCACTAATCGACAGGACGAACGTACGTGGCAGTCAACAGGTATGTGATCAAATTGTCACAGCCATTTTCATGATCATCCAAATTAAGCAAAGCAATTTGAGACAGAGATATGAACTTTCTTTATTAAAAAGAAAAGAAACAAGTCGCGTAAGGCGAAAATACAACATTTAGTCAAGCTGTCGAACTCACAGAATGAAAATGAACGCACTGCAATTTTTCAGCAAGACCGTATACTCGTAGCATCGTCAGTCCACCGCTCGTGGCAAAGGCAGTGAAATTGACAAGAAGAGCGGGGTAGTAGTTGCGCTGAGAAGGATAGCACGCTTTTCTGTACCTCTCTTCGTTTTAACTTTCTGAGCGTGTTTTTAATCCAAACATATCATATCTATATGTTTTTGGAATCAGGAACCGACAAGGAATAAGATGAAAGTGTTTTTAAATTGATTTCGAAAATGTAATTTTGATAATTTTTTATATTTTTAATTTTCAGAGCTTGTTTTTAATCCAAATATAACATATTTATATGTTTTTGGAATCAGGAAATGATGAAGAATAAGATGAACGTAAATTTGGATCGTTTTATAAAAAAATTTTTTTTTTACAATTTTCAGATTTTTAATGACCAAAGTCATTAATTAATTTTTAAGCCACCAAGCTGAAATGCAATACCGAAGTCCGGCCTTCGTCGAAGATTGCTTGGCCAAAATTTCAATCAATTTGATTGAAAAATGAGGGTGTGACAGTGCCGCCTCAACTTTTACAAAAAGCCGGATATGACGTCATCAAAGACATTTATCGAAAAAAAACCGTCCGGGGATATCATTCCCAGGAACTCTCATGTAAAATTTCATAAAGATCGGTCCAGTAGTTTAGTCTGAATCGCTCTACACACACACACGCACAGACAGACAGACAGACACACACACACACACACACGCACGCACAGACAGACACACACACACACACACCACGACCCTCGTCTCGATTCCCCCTCTATGTTAAAACATTTAGTCAAAACTTGACTAAATGTAAAAAGAAGAACTTCCTTTATTGCATTCTGACCGCAACAAAATCTCTTCGCGATGGTCCAATTAAGGCCGATATGAGAGGTAATTTGTCCAGGATTCTGTCTCTGTCTCTCTCTCTCTCTCTGTCTCTGTCTCTCTCTCTCTCTCTGGACAACAAATATCCGCACCTGTTCAAAGCCTTTCAGGTGGTCCCCCTTCGCTTTGGATAGCATGTCCTTCAGGATGATTTCTTTCGCTTTCTGCAATTGTAATTACACAAAAACATGAACTCCAAATATTATTACGCTTCTCTTATTTCCCTTTAATTGTTTCTTCCTTCCTCTCTCGCTTGTGTCTTCCAAAAGAGCCTGTGGACATTTTTTTAGATAAGTTTATTTTCTGTATTATAAGATGTTTGTCTGTCAAATTAAAAGACCGCTGGATCAAAGATCAGTGAACGTAACGGTTTTTTTTTATACATTTACCGTTTCAATAACATACCTTTCTTGTGTTTTTTATTCCTTCCTCACTCATTACTTGGTTTTAATAAGGACTGTTACATTCTTCTTGTAAGCTTTTATATTCACAACCGACTTATAACAAAGAACAAAAAGAAACACACACACACACGCACACCATACCACGAACCTACACCATACTACAATGTATCTCTGCCAAGACGCACTCATTCCTGTTTACAGAATTTCCACACACACACACACATAAACCCCTGACCTCTGACTTGCAGAACTGGACCAGGTCAGTTGGCAGTCCGTTGTTCTCAGCAAAAGGCTTGACCACTTCTTCGTCCGGCACAACTACGGCCATCAAAGACGGCTGGTAGACAAAGAGTTTAAATTGCTTGTGACTAAAAAATGGTTCAAAAACATAAATTCTACATTAAGACATCGTTGGCTGCGAAAGACACGTAATACTTTCCAATGCATCCAAACCCTGTACACTTAGTTTTTAAAAGGCATGCAGACTGATAAAGCGCATTTTTCTTTTCCGTTTAGTTCGCAGATTATGGATTGTCAAGTTTGTTGATTGGTTTACTTATAGGTTGATTGTTGCGGGGTTTGCGTGTTTGCTGGTATGTTTGGTTTGGTTTGTTTGAAAGAAATTGCTCGCTTGCTTGCTTCATTGGGGGAGCTGGGCTGGATTGCTTGCTTCGATTTCTGAAAGGGGGGGTTTTGCTACCTTGAAATGTTTTTGCTGGCTTGATTTTAAATATTTACGTAGGACTTGCTAGCTTGCTTTGGCACAGCATCAGCTGTGTGCAGAACAGCTATGGTCGTGCATAGACAAAACAAAAACAGCAATACCTTGAGACTGTCACCCTCCACAAAGCACTGGCCCACGAAACGACTCTTCAGGTAGATGTTCTCCACCTTCTCCACCGCTACATACTCCCCCTGTAACACGAATAAATAATTCTTCTGTGCATGAGCAGGACACACATCCATTAGCATGTTCAGATAAAAGCAAGAATGGTAAATTAATGGAAGGTTTAATCAACAAAATTAAATACAATACTTAATATTCAGAAGCCCCTCGTCTAACTGGTCTTCCAATGAACAAACAAGATTTGCAAGAGACAAAAGACAGTGGACCCCCCCCCCCCCTCCCTCTTTTCTGACCCCAACCCCCTTGCCCACCCGCAACAAAATTGATATAAGACTCGCTCCCCTTTAAGACCCTGCTGTCTCATATTTTCAGTTCATAACCTTTGTAAATTTACTTCCACCTTTTAAGGCCTGATTTTCTCAGCTCTTTAAGGTCTTAACTTTGGGATTCCACTGTAAACATGAGGAAATGAATACTTTTCTTACGAAGGTTTGCTTCGTAACACATGGCAGGGAGCAAGAAAAATGGTGCCACGGAAGGAAGGTATCTTTAAGCGTTGATACAAGTTATATGTTAAAACGTAAACCACGGAAATCCCAAAACAAAGAGACTGCAAACGTTCCAAAATTCAAAATTATTGTTTTGTCAATAACGAACGTTCCAACAACCTACCTTTCTTGTTTTGTTTTTTATTGTAAACCACGGAATCTTTTTTTCTCCCCCGGACCCTGTCTCCTGATCTAAATCACCAGTCACGATTGAGTTCTCACCTTTCATCCCCCCTTCCACCCCTCGGTGAAGCTTCCGCTGTGGGGTACTAAATTGTGGTACTATATTTTCCTCTCGTCTCTGTCTCGTCCTACAAATGATAGGCCCTATATGTAAAGAAAACTGAAAGAGATTTTTGTAATGCGAGTGATGACGTTATACTCGCAGCGGTACGTACCTGTGCAAGTTTGAAGATATTCTTCTTTCTGTCAATTATCTTCAAGGTTCCGTTCTGAAAATAAATAGATAAAAATAAAAGTGTTCCCTAGTTTCATGCTAACATAATAGCCAGCTTGAGATAACATGTTTCGCTTTTTCAACAATATAAAGTAGCTCCTCCAGAGACACGAACGAACACAACTACATGTATATAACGTGAGAAAGATAACGTGAGCAAATGCAATTTCCTTTGGTGTTCATGTGCATGAACATTATATGATTATTCTGTCTGATTAATCATCATTCGGTATCACTCAATATTAAGAAATGTACTTCGGCGAACATAAACACATAGCAAATGATTCTCAGTGGCGTAGACAATATCTGGTTGCGTACAGATATTTTCGTTTCAATGCAATTAACCAACTTTTTGTCAATGACAATGTTGACATCATTTTTTGCGTCCATGTACGAATACAGTACAGTAATGTTTACTTCCAATAAAAGAAAAATACTTTTTTCCGCTCAAAAAAAAGTCTAGAGCAAACCATATTTTTAGAGAAAGTAAAATAGGGCTCGTCCGGGATTCGAACCCGGGGCCTCTCGCACCCAAAGCGAGAATCATACCACTAGACCAACGAGCCTTGCCTATGATGCACTTGGTTCAAACAATATTTAAAGTTAAGGAAAAGATTGATTTCAGGGTTGTGTGTCAACGGCTAATATAAGAACACATGTTAAAATGGATCAATAGTCTTATTGATGCAACACAGCTGAGCACATGGGTGGTCTTCAAAAAACGCACGCAATCACAGGTATACACACCGAGGCACGCACAGAGACACAGACGCATACAGACAGTCGCACACACGCACGCATTCCCCCACACACACTACGCACGCACGCACACACGCGCACAAACAAACACCCACACACATACACACACGCACGCAAGCACACATAAACACCCCCACACACACACAACACACACACGTACACGCACTACACACACACTACACGCACACTACACACACACTACACACACACTACACACACACTACACACACACACACACACACACACACACACACGCACACACACACACACACACACACACACACACACCCTGGCAGTCAAACAGACACTAGGACAGAACGACACAGAACAATCCAATCTACCTACAGGCAGCCACATGCCAATGTCTCCAGTGTGAAGCCAGCCTTCATTGTCCAGCGCTTCTGCCGTCTTTTCCGGATTGCGGTAATAACCCTTCATTACGTTGCCTCCTTTGCAGCACACCTGCCACATCATCGTCATTATTATCACTCTCGGAACTACCATATAAACTCTTCATAGCAGGAAGATATCAGCCGTTGTCGTTGTCGTCGTCCTCACCATCATCGACGTTGTCGTCGTCCTCCTCAATATAATTATTCCCGACAGTAATTGTCATTCAGGGCCGGACTAGGCTAAGAGGAGGGGGGGGGGGGTTGCCAGTGGTGGTCCAGGGGGATGTTCCCCCTGGCGGCAGGGGCGGATCAGTTCATTTTATGGGGGGGTGGTTCAAAAGTATATTGTGAAGATATGGGTGTGAAGGCGCGAAGCGCCAATCCGACGGCGCAAAGTGCCTAGCTTGCTAGGGTGGTCCGGGGGCATGCCCCCCGGAAAATTTTGAAAAAAAAGGATGCAAAATGGTGCTATCTGGTGCATTCTGAGGATGATCATTACCAGTTTCAGGCAGCAGATTTTGTCACTGATTAATACCCCAAAAATTGAAACTCAATGTAAAATAAAGAAATGCATACCTCATTCAATATTTTTATTTTTTGGCTGGGGGGGGGGGGGTCCGGAAACCCTGGAAACACCCCCCCCACCCCCCCCCCCCTTCCCCCGTCGTCCGCCCCTGGGCGGGGTCAAGGGGCAGAGCCCCTTGTGGGGGTCAGGGGGCGAAGCCCCCTGAAGCTGATGGATAGGTCATATTCTGAGATAGAAAAATGGTCGCTCCTTGCATGAAACGGCATAAAATAAGCAATAATAAAAAAAATTAAATAAGTAAGGTACATGTTTAGGCTAGGGGGGGTTGCGCAACCCCCATAACCCCCCCCCGGCGGTAGTCCGGCCCTGTCATTGTAACTGTCATGACTATCGTCGTCGACATCATCATCAGCAGTAGAATCAGCAGCAGTAGCATCAGCAGCATCATAAGTACGACAAGCATTATGTAACAACACTATCTTCGTCATGACTTATTCATTCAGGTATAATATGTAAACCGCGGGGAGCAAGGAAATCTTCTGTGGTTCGTGTTCTATAAGCTCTCATTATTAGTTATTGTTGCAACGATTATTATTCTGACCATCATCATCACCCGCGTTCTGTTCTTACTTATCTTCTTCTTTTTCTGCGTTAGTGGGCTGAAACTCCCACGTACACTCGTGTTTTTGCACGAGTGGAATTCTACGTTTATGACCGTTTTTACCCCGCCATTTAGGCAGCCATACTCCGCTTTCGGAGGAAGCATGCTGGGTATTTTCGTGTTTCTATAACCCACCGAACTCTGACATGGATTACAGGATCTTTTCCGTGCGAAGTTGGTCTTGTGCTTGCGTGTACACACGAAGGAGGATAAGCCACTAGCAGGTCTGCACATAAGTTGACCTGGGAGATCGGAAAAATCTCCACACTTAACCCACCAGGCGGCCGCGGCCGGGATTCGTACCCTCGACCTTCCGATTAAGAGGCCGACGTCTTACCACCCCGCTACAGCGCCCGTCTTCTTACTTATCTAAGCTAAGCGTACTTAGCTAGTCACAATTAAGCAACATCGCCGTCAACTTGTATGCTTGCTTCCTTTTTACATTTAGTCAAGTTTTGACTAAATGTTTTAACATAGAGGGGGAATCGAGACGAGGGTCGTGGTGTGTGTGTGTGTGTGTCTGTCTGTGCGTGTGTAGAGCGATTCAGACTAAACTACTGGATCGATCTTTATGAAATTTGACATGAGTTCCTGGGAATGATATCCCCGGACGTTTTTTTCCTTTTTTCGATTAATACCTTTGATGACGTCATATCCGGCTTTTTGTAAAAGTTGAGGCGGCACTGTCACACCCTCATTTTTCAATCAAATTGATTGAAATTTTGGCAAAGCAATCTTCGAAGAAGGCCGGGGTTTGGTATTGCATTTCAGCTTGGTGGCTTATAAACTAATGAGTGAGTTTGGTCATTAAAAATCGGAAACTTGTAATTAAAATTATTTTTTTATTAAACGATCTATAAACAATATTTCATCTTATTCTTCGTCATTTTCGGATTCCAAAAACATATAAATATGTTATATTTGGATTAAAAACAAGCTCTGAAAATTAAAAATATAAAAATCATGATCAAAATTAAATTTCCGAAATCGATTTAAAAACAATTTCGTCTTATTCCTTGTCGTTTCCTGATTCCAAAAACATATAGATATATGTTTGGATTAAAAACACGTTCAGAAAGTTAAAACGAAGAGAGGTACAGAAAAGCGTGCTATGCAGCACAGCGAAACCACTACAGCGCTGAACAGGCTCGTCAGTTTCACTCCGTTTTGCACGAGCGGCGGACTACGGTCATTGTGAAAAAATGCAGTGCGTTCAGTTTCATTCTGTGAGTTCGACTGAGCTTGACTAAATGTTGTATTTTCGCCTTACGCGACTTGTTTTACATTTAGTCAAGTTTTGACTAAATGTTTTAAGATAGAGGGGGAATCGAGACGAGGGTCATGGAGTATGTGTGTGTATGTGTGTGTGTGTGTGTGTAGAGCGATTCAGACTAAACTACTGGACCGATCTTTATGAAATTTGACATGAGAGTTCCTGGGTATGATATCCCCGGACGTTTTTTTCTTTTTTTCGATAAATGTCTTTGATGACGTCATATACTACGTTTAATTTCATTCTGCGAGTTCCACAGCTTGACTAAATGTAGTAATTTCGCCTTACGCGACTTGTTTCCCCTTCTTTTGTATTTTCCACCTCTGTACTATAGACACTCACCTCGCCTTTGTCGTCCTTGGCAAAGTAGTCCATCTCCGGCACGTCCACCAGCTTGACGTAGTTACACGCCAGTGGTATCCCCACGTTCCCTGTAATGTCATCAATAAATCATCGTCATCGTTTTCGCTTTCATCGTCGTCATCGTCATCGTCATCATCATCTTCTTCATCGTCGTCGACGTCGGTCGTCGTCATGGGTTTCATTGCAATATTTGCTTGCTTGCTTGGTTACTTTGTTCGAAAACAACAACAACACCAACACCACAATCACCAACAACAGACAGCAGCAGCAGCAACAGCAGCAGCAACAATTTGAGACTGACCTGACTCTGTTTCCCCAGGTGTGTTGAAGGTGATGCCTGCTGTGGCCTCCGTCTGCCCGTATCCCTCCAACACCTGTTGTACACACATTCACACACGCCATTATTTGTTCGTGTCTTTTTCTTTTCGTCTTGCTTTGATTGATTGATTGATTGATTGATTGATTGATTGATTGATTGGTCGAATGTGTGTGTGTGTGTGTGTGTGTGTGTGTGTGTGTGTGTAGTGTGTGTGCGTGTGTGTGCGTGTGCGGTGTGTGTGTGTGTGTGTGTGTGTGTGTCTGTCTGTCTGTGTGTGTCTGTATATCTGTGTCTGCTTGTGCGCCTATGTGCGTGTTTGTGTGAATGTCTGTGTGGGTAGGTGTGTTTATGTCTATGATTACTCTATGTGTGAGTTTATCTGACTGTCTATTTCTGTGTGCCTAGCCGTCTGTTTTTCTGTGTTTGTATTTGTTCGTGTGCATCTAGCTTATTCCCCCGTTCTTTTGTTCTTGATTTGATTTGATAGTTGTTGCTTTTTGGGTCCAGCGGACCATATTAGGCCAAATCAGGACCCCACAAGTTTAACATTACACAAATTTAAATTAAACCAATTTCAAAAAACAAAGTCAGGAACGTTACCCGAAGGGAACACAAAAGTTAAGTCGAAACCCTACGTGTCAAGGATCTTTAAAATTCAAATCTTAAAATAAAGGCCAGACATGAGACTCCCTTAAAAATCCAAAGAGAGCTGTAGAGCTGGTCTCCATAAAAGTATGTTTCAAAATAGGTGTCAAAATACTTCACTCGTAAATCATACAAATCAGCGCATTCAGTGAGAAAATGTATCACAGTAAAACTATTATCACAGGCGTGGCACCATGGTTCCTTTCTTTTGTTCTTTGCTAAAAATAAATTTAACTGTACAGCAATCACGAAGGTTGCTCGGCATTATATTGCATTGATTGCGTTCAACCGTATCGTCCGGTACTGAATCAGCATCGTCAATATCGTCTTTTCTAGCATCCTAGTACTGTATTCCATCAGATGCGCCAAACTGGAGCGTTGCATCGCACAATATATTTACCAAACAGCCGAAGGCGCAGCGCACAAAGTCGAGGACGGAGGGAGCGAGGGGGGCGGAGCCAGTGACGATGATACGGACACGCCCACCCAGCAGTTTCTGGATCTTGCCGAACACCAGTTTGTCCCAAATACTATCGTTCCGTACGATGCCCCTGTCAAAAAGAGAGTGTGGTCAAATCTATGGAGCTACCCTCGAAGACTACATCAATCTTGCCGAAAACTAGTTTGTCCCATATAGTATCGATCCGTACGATGCCCCTGTCATAAAAAAACAAGTCGCGTAAGGCGAAATTACTACATTTAGTCAAGCTGTGGAACTCACAGAATGAAACTGAACGTACTGCATTTTTTCACAATGACCGTAGTCCGCCGCTTGTGCATAACGGAGTGAAACTGACGAGCCTGTTCAGCGCGGTAGTGGTTCGCTGTGCTGCATAGCACGCTTTTCTGTACCTCTCTTCGTTTTAACTTTCTGAGCGTGTTTTTAATCCAAACATATCATATCTATATATTTTTGGAATCAGGAACCGACAAGGAATAAGATGAAATTGTTTTTAAATCGATTTCGGAAATTTAATTTTGATAATAATTTTTTTATATTTTTAATTTTCAGAGCTTGTTTTTAATCCAAATATAACATATTTATATGTTTTTGGAATCAGGAAATGATGTAGAATAAGATGAACGTAACTTTGGGTCGTTTTATATAAAAAATTTAAAAAAATCCGATTTGTAATGACCAAAGTCATAAATTAATTTTTAAGCCACCAAGCTGAAATGCAATACCGAAGTCCGGCCTTTGTCGAAGATTGCTTTACAAAAATTTCAATCAATTTGATTGAAAAATGAGGGTGTGACAGCGCCGCCTCAACCTTTACAAAAAGCCGGATATGACGTCATCAAAAGTATTTATCGAAAAAAAGAAAAAAACGTCCGGGGATATCATTCCCAGGAACTCTCATGTCAAATTTCATAAAGATCGGTCCAGTAGTTTGGTCTGAATCGCTCTACACACACACACACACACACACACACACACACACACACACACACACACACACACACACACACACACACACACACACACACACATACACCACGACCCTCGTCTCGATTCCCCCTCTATGTTAAAACATTTAGTCAAAACTTGACTAAATCAATGTAAAAACAGCAACCAAGTGTACGAAACACTAGAATTACTTTTGGAGGCAAAGCCAGTCGAACAGGAGAGAGGTGGAGCTAACTCAATAGCACTGTAAGCATCTGCTTTGCTGAAGACAAATGTTTGCAAGAGCATGCAAGGATATATTGAAATCGTTCATTTCACATCAATTTGTAAAAACATTAGTGACATCTATCAGGAGATAACAGCTCACATATTCGTCCGTTTTTCAAAGCACACGTGAATTGCATGCACGCGGGTTTAACAACAAGCGACAACTAGATAGGGGCTGTACGCAGTATGGAGTTATTAGTTTTGATCATGCAGTAAAATACCCGATTTGCTCAGAAAGTGGAATTACGATTTGTTTTTAAAGTGTGCATTGGACAATTAACATCAGAACATAAGATGGCGTACACTCACATTGAACAATTAACAAGTTTTCACAAGTTTTTCAAGTTTCAAGTTTTTCACAAGTTTTGAATAGGTTTTGGCCCCAAGAAACCACACATCAACAAAGTGTATCCAGCACTGAACATGAATGCAGACACACTAATCAGAAAACGTCAGAACATAAGATGTCGTAAACTCACCTTTTCACCTCCTGCATCTTGCAGTGAAGTGCCAGTTTGAACAAAAGGGACTTGAACCAGCTACCACTTACACCTGCCTGAACCTGCAACAACAAATGCATCATGTTTTGTATCCCCCAAAAATGAAGAGATGAAAGAAGTAGGAAGTACGACTTCTGCCCTCAAACACCCCCACCCCCCCACCCCCACCCCGAAAATGAGTGAAACTGCCCAATGAAAGACAGCAAACAGCCGGCCATACAGAGCTAAACAAAACACAAACAAACAAAAACAAAACGATTGCACGTGGGAGCTACAGCCCACGAACGCATAAGAAGAAAAACAACAAGAAAATAACAAGAAGGAATGCAACCGAAAGTGAGTGAAGCAGAATGTCAATGATTATGCATTTCTTTAAAAACTTGCCTTGTCGAAGATACGATTTAGTAGGCGGGGTACTGTGGGGAAAATAGAAGGACGCAGCTCCATCAGATCTTCGGTCAGTTTGCGAATATCGCCACTGAAGTAGCCGATGGAAGCTCCGCACATGAACACTATGATCTGAAAAACGTATGCACAGGTAGACCACCAACGCCATCTTGACCTGCTTTGCTTGGGTTTGACATCCAAAAGCAGCAGCAATGCTCCTGCTATTGCTTTGCCCATGAAATACAACTTACACTATGCAAAACGTTGTAACGAAGTATAACAGCTGCGTAGTAAAATCAGCTCGAACGGGTATGTGTGTGATCAAACACACGCAGACACAGACACAGACACACACACACACAGACACAGACACACACACACAGACACACACACGTGCGCGCATTCACGCACACACACAGATTCGTGAAACAATCCTGCAAACTCACACGTGCGCTCACTCACGCACAAACACACACACACACACACACACACACACACGCACACACACACACACACACACACTGATTCGTGCAACAATCCTGCAAACTCAATTAATCCTGTTGGAAACAGAAAACTCATCGTCTTCTTCATCGAGAGGTGTGCCAAGAGACAAGATTTTTCCATAATCAAGTAAAATAGATATAAACTTGTCAACACACTTACATGCATACCGCGTTCAAACATGTGCGCCAGTGGCAGGTATGATAAGTGGACGTCCTTCGGCTGAAGAGTCAGGACTGACTGTGACAGAAACAGAGGAATGGGTTTACAGACATTTACACATTTCCTTTAAAATCAAAAACAACCACGAGAAGGAAGCTGCAGAAATATTCAACCGTACAACAAAACATAGCCGACATACGCACATGCAGACAAAACAAACAAATCACCCACATACAGACACAAACACACACGTACGCTTGCGCGCACGAACTCACACACACGCACGCACACACACACGCACGCACGCGCACACGCACGCACACACACACACAGCGCACACACACACACACACACTCACACACGCACACACACACACACACACAAACGAATAGAACACGATCTTGGGCCAAATTCTTAAAGCAGGTTCTAATTTTCATTTCTTATTACAATACCGAAACACCTTTAATTCTAAAACAATACATATCAAAAGAGTTACAAATATAGCGTTTTATATCAAGTGTACAAATTGAACAGTTTATTTCAGGGCCCTGTGCAGTGACCTACGCTCTCTTGGAGGTGGACAGCAGACAAGAGGATGAGGAAATTGGCATGGGTCAGCATCACGCCTTTGGGGTCACCTGTAACGTGCGTCATCAACCCGTGAAGCACCAGATTATGTGAATGCAAAAATAAAAGTAAAAGACACAGGTACACAGACATACACGCATTAAAAAAGACAGGCAACTTTATGAGCATTTAGATACACATTCACACGCGCGCAACTCTCTAACTCAAAAGAACATGTAGAACTATTATAGTGTGCTTATAATATGTATCATACCTGTTGTTCCACTTGTGTAACAAAGTGTTGCCAGATCATCTGGCTTTGGTGGCTGGAACACAAATTAACAATAAGTAAACCGACTGAAAAAAAACATCTTGATCTATCTGGATGGATGTATGGATGAATGGAAGTAGGGGTGAACGCACGCGCAGTGAACGGAGAGATATTTATAGATAGAAATTCACATTTCAAAAACATGCAGGCGAAAATATGAAGCCCCGGTGTCCGTTCGGCGAACAGCCCATAAAGCAACCATTTCAGCACTGACCCAAGACGACCCAACCCGGTCCATAGCCCATTTAAGGTCTCCTTTAGCAGCCGGCAGCCAGCTGTCTACACCCTCCCCCCCCCCCCCCCCCCCCTGCATTTTTGTTTCTTCAAAGCCGGGTTTTCCCGTGTAACATGCCCCTAATGGCTTTGCCGTGAGGGCGTAAAACTTACATTTTCTTCATTTCAAAAATACTGTTTCCCTGCCAACATAGCAGAGCTGAATATTCCTAGAAGTTGTACAAACGTTTTAACAGAATTTCGACATTTCTCATAATGAGAAATAATTTCGTTATGATACAGACTAACCGCAACTGACTTTTTACAGAAAGCACTGCACTTCTGAAAAAAAAAATATGCATCTCAAAAATTCAATGCCAACACACAACTATACCTTGTAAACAAAGAAAACACACTACAACTTCACCTTAAAAACAAAGAAATACAATTCATCTTAGAAGATAACTCACTTTTGGTTCTTGTCTGTTGTTTTGGCCCAATAGCTGAAATTGAAAATAAGAATTGCACCAGTTACACCAGAGAAGAAGGCGTACAAATCATTTCCCAATGAATCAATTGTGCAAACGTCGCAAGGCGTTGCTTTTCTCGTGTTAACATAATTGTATCATTGATAACACAAACACAAACGTGGTGGGTTAAGAGCGGAGATTTTTTCGATCTCCCAGGTCAGCTTATGTGCAGACCTGCTAGTGACTTAACCCCCTTCGTGTGTACACGCAAGCACAAGACCAAGTGCGCACGGAAAAGATCCTGTAATCCATGTCGGAGTATGGGTTATGGAAACACGAACATACCCAGCATGCCTACTCAACGAAAGCGGAATGAGTTGACTATGCTCTCAGAGTATAGTGTGGGGAACCCGAATGGGCAAACGAGCTCGCACGTAACCAGAACAATTCTGGAACGCTGAAGAAGAAGAAAACACAAACATAGCATTGTTGTATTGTTTTTCTTTTATTTCTTTTTATATACATATTTTTTTTATCTTATGCTTTCATGGTCAAGCTCTTTTAATTGTCAGAGCAAGTCATTTCAACAATAAAGCAAAGGGGGTCTGTCTGAAAGGCATCTAAAAATGCAAGTACCGCCATATACCAAAAACAACCACCGGATGATCCTCAGATAGCGTTGTGTGTGTGTGTGTGGTGTGGTGTGTGGTGTGTGGTGTGTGTGGTGTGTGGTGTGTGTGTGGTGTGTGTGTGGTGTGTGTGGTGTGGTGTGGTGTGTGTGTGTGAGTGAGTGTGTGTGTGTGTGTGTGTGTGTGTGTGTGAGAATGAGAGTGTGTGTGTGTGAGTGAGAGTGAGAGTGTGTGTGTGAGTGAGAGTGAGAGTGTGTGTGTGTGTGAGTGTGTGTGTGTGTGTGTGTGTGAGTGTGTGTGTGTGTGAGTGTGTGAGTGTGAGTGTGTGTGTGTGAGTGTTTGTGTGTGAATGCGTCTGTGTATGTATGTGTGCGTGCGTGTGTGAGTGTGTGCGTGCGTGAATGAGCGTGTGTGAGTGTGTGCGTGCGTGAATGAGCGCGTGAGCGTGTTGCTTTTGTAAATCGTGTGTGAGCTCCAAAGAGAAGGGGCGATTAATAAGTCTTCGTCATCATTGTCATTATCACTTCTAACAAGAAGAGCAAACGCTCGATCGAGTCACTTTCGCAGTTCTGAATATTATATGAGGCATCAGATGGACAGGAAGAAATTGCTATTCACAACACAATGAGTCACGTTCACATAAAATTTGAGCCCGGTCACTTTTATAGTTTCCGAGAAAAGCCCAACGTTAAGTTGTGTGTTGCCGAACAGAAAAGGCTAGTTATCTCCCTTGTTTTTCTGATAACGTTCGTAAAAGGCTACAGATGTAAATACTTTGATGTAAAGAATAATCCTACAAAGTTTCAATCACATCCGATGAACTTTGTCAAAGATATAAAATGTCTAATTTTTCCTTTGACGCTGACCTGTGACCTTGAAAAAGGTCAAAGGTCAACGAAACCATCGTTAAAGTGTAGAGGTCATTGGAGGTCACGACTAAACAAAATATGAGCCCGATCGCTTTGATAGTTTCCGAGAAAAGTCCAACGTTAAGGTGGTGTCTACGGACGGCCGGCCGGACGGCCGGCCGGCCGGCCGGACAGACTAACACTGACCGATTACATAGAGTCACTTTTTCTCAAGTGACTCAAAAATAAACCAAGAGAATACGTCCACGCGCAACACACCAATACCCACCCACACAAAAACACATCATTTTCCTTCTCACCTCGACGTCCTTGAAAAGCAGCAGGTCCACGTTGCAGCTCTCCGCGGCCTGTTTGAGGTCGTCAGGCAGCGTGGTGCCTATGAACACCAGTCTCTTCAGGGACGCCAGCTGGCCTTTCTCTGTCAGTAGTTTCAGGGCTTTCGCTGAGTCGTCGCACACAATCGTGCACAGTTCGGCTATGGTGCAGACAGATAGAAGAACATTAGTACAGCAGAGACGAAACTGAGCAACATATGGAGTGAACAAGGTACAGAGAAAAAGAATCAATGGATCAGGCGCACAGAAAGGAACACATTTTTTTTAAACATATACACTGACAAAGCGATAGAAATACTGCCTCTGCTTGACGGTGTACTTGCAGGCCCCAGGGCCCAGTCTGGACACACACACATGGACACCCATTTTGGTGGTATTTTCATACATTTACACCTCTCTCAAACGGGTCTGAAACCACCACTCCAACTCTGGAACAGGCAGGCACACACACACACACACACACACACACACACACACACACACACACACACACACACACACACACACACAAAATGTACCCACCATTCCACACACATAGGGTTAGGGTTAGTGTGATTTTCATATATTCACACCTCTCTCACACACACACACAACCCATAGGGTTAGGGTTAGTGGGATTTTCATATATTCACACCTCTCACACACACACAGCCTATAGGGCTAGTTAGTGGGATTTTCATATATTCACACCTCTCACACACACACAGCCTATAGGGCTAGTTAGTGGGATTTTCATATATTCACACCTCTCTCTCACACACACACAGAGAGCCCATAGGGTTAGGGTTAGTGGGATTTTCACATATTCACACCTCTCTCTGGCACCCATTCTCATACACTCACTCTGGTACCGCATTCACCGCATGCTCACTCTGGCACTAGTCTGGCACTGTATTCTCACTCTGGCAGCAGCCTGGCACCGCATTCTCACTCTGCAACCAGTCTAGCACCGCATTCTCACTCTGGCACAGCATTCTCACTCTGGCACCGGCCAGGCACCCCCATTCTGGCTGTGGCACCACCATTCTAACCCATTCTCACTCTTGCACCGTCCTCGCACCACCGTTCATACTAGCACTCTCACCGTGGAACCGATCTGCCACATCACCAATCTCACCATTGCACAAGTCTGGACACACCCACACCACACATGCACACACACACACACACACACACACACACACACACACACACACACACACACACACACACACACACACACACACAGAAATCGTGCCCATAGTGGGATTTTTATACATTCACACCTCATGGAAACGGGTCTGGAACCACCACTCCAACTCTGGCACCGGCACACACGCACACGCACACACACACATAAATATGGACCTTGGTGGGATTCGAACCCACGATTTGGGACTTGACAGAGTTTGAATTCTGCGCTCTTATCCCCGCGGCCACTCTGCTCGCTTGGAGTTTGGATGAAAATTAGTAAATATAAAGTGTTCAGTGAGCGAATGGTCACTAAAGAAAGAAACAACAAACATGGATCGGTGCCATGTCCGTGCACGTGCGGGCGTACGTGCGCGCTTGCTTACGTACGCTTGTATATATATCGTTTGTCACGATAAAAAGTAAATAAAGTCTTGTTTAAACCAACACACACAAACAAGCACGTGCAGAAATGCACGAAAGCACGCACACAAACAAATGAGGAACTGTGGTCCATGCACCGAACCAGGTTAATTGTTTTTGTATACAATGATGTTTGAACATTCGCTCACTGAAAACTTTATATTTACTAATTTCCATCCAACTTTCAAGCGAGCAGCGTGGCCGCGGGGATAAGAGCTCAGTATTCCAACACTGCCAAGTCCAAAGTCGTGGGTTCGAATCCCAATAAGGTCAATATTTATGTGTGTGTGTGTGTGTGTGTGTGTGTGTGTGTGTGTGTGTGTGTGTGTGTGTGTGTGTGTGTGTGTGTGTGTGTGTGTGTGTGTGTGTGTGTGTGTGTGTGTGTGTGTGTGTGTGTGTGTGTGTGTGTGCCGGTTCCAGAGTTGGAGTTGGAGTGGTGGTTCAAGACCCGTGCCAGAGAAGTGTGAATGTATGAATATATCTGTGTGTGAATGCGTTAGAATTCTGGATCCATAGACCCGTCCGGACCAGAGGAATGGTGGTGCCTGACCGGTGCCAGAGTCAGAATGGTGGTGTCAGACCGGTGCCATAGTGAGAATGTTGCTGCCTGACCGGTGCCATAGTGAGAATGTTGGTGTCAGACCGCTGCCAGAGTTAGAATGGTGGTACCAGATCCGGTGCCATGGAGAGTGAGAATGGTGGTGTCAGACCGATGCCAGAGTGAGAATGGTAGTACCAGACCGATGCCAGTACCACATCCGGTGCCAGATTGAGAATCATGGTGCCACACTGGTGATAGTGGGTGAGAATGGCGGTACCGTGGACTGAGAGTTGGAGAGAACGGAGTACCAGAGAGTGTGCGCGAATGGTTGTGCCAGACCCGTAGAGTGAGAGTGGAAGAGAATGTGGGTGCCAGAGAGAAGTGGGTGCGAATGGTGGTGGGAGGTTTTGCTTTTGTTTTCAATGTATCTTTTAATTTTTTTTCTGGCCAAATTTTAGTTTTTAATCTTTAAAATAATCCATTTTTGACTTTCAACTTTACATACACATACATCCTCTTCAAAATAAACGAATCTAAAAGCTTTTAACTGCATAATTATTTTCACATATCTACAATATTCAACATTTCTTCTTAAATATTTTAAATTCAACAGACAGACAAACACTGACTCTGGTTGATGATGTACTTGCAGGCCTCAAGTGTGTCATAGAGAGGAACAGGCACCATGGAGAACATATGAGGAACAGGCAACACGGAGGCAGACAGACAGACAGACAGACAGACACTGACTTTGGTTGATGATGTACTTGCAGGCCTCAGGGCCCAGCGTGTCATAGAGAGGGACAGGCACCATGGAGAACATCTGACACCCGAGGTCTGCCACCGCCCACTGCACAAACAGCATGTACATTTATAGCTTTTTCAATGTCCACTTCTTTCTCGTTTCATTTCTTCCTAATCTTGTCAGCAACAACAATCAGTCATCTGCACTTTGAGCAGAATGGCCGAGGTCTTTTACCTGCCGCTGCGATGACACGGGGTGGGACATGGACACTGTCTCTGGGTCTGCACATAAAGCTGACCCGTCAAGGCCCGGATGCGCACCCTTGACCGAAGGATCACAAGTGCTCTACCAACTGAGCTTCCAGGCTTAGGCCTGATACCGGGTTTATCATTTTAAAATAAATTGTATCTGTTATATGACTTGCCTGACAAAAAAAACCACTTACAAACCAAAATTAGTATTCGGTAACCGAAGGACTTGTTAACACACAGAAGACAAGAGAAATGTGATAATGTTTACCTCGATGCAGTTTCCACTGTAGATACCAACAAAAGTGGAGTTTGAAGCGACCACGCCTTTGGTTATCAGGCCTGATCCGAAGTTGTGTGCTTTGTCCAGCACCTGCAAAACAATAGATAAGGCCTATATATGAGGGGTTTTTGGCTCACGTAAGTGTAGCCTATGCGATCGTAACTTTGTCTGTCTGTGCGTGCGTGCGTATGTGCGTATGTGCGTATGTGCGTGCGTGCGTGCGTGCGTGTGTATGTCTGTGATAGAAACTTTAACATTTCCGAGTCTATGGATTACGTCAGTCTCGGTCAAAAGTGTTCGACGTGTGTGATAGAAACTATTTGAAGACGTCACATTATGACGTAAGAGGGTTAGACGTCACGCAAAGGAATTACTGAAAGTCTCGGTCATTGTTATTGTGAGCGGGCCGAGACTACTTGGCAGATCCAGGGTCTCGCTTTCTTGCACAGTTTCACCTATGCTTACTGTGTGTGTGTGTGTGTGTGTGTGTGTGTGTGTGTGTGTGTGTGTGTGTGTGTGTGTGTGTGTGTGTGTGTGTGTGTATGTGTGTGTGTGTATGTGTGACGGAGTGATTGAGTTTGTGTTACTGTTTGTCGATTTCTTACGTGAGCCTTGAAGGCTTCGCCTCTTGTTTCTCAAAAGTTGGTAGCCTAAAATTAAAGAAATTAGAATGTTAGCTAGAGCAATGAAAATTCCTGCACATTTGCACGTGCCTTTTAGAAGATAACACGTAAGTGTTGGAGGTTATTCTATGAAAAGGTCTTAACTGTTGAAGTATTCGGGAACATCTTTAACAAAAAAAAAGTGTTTCGAACCATGATGAGTTGTATTTGGAAACCTACTGACCTGTTTGTAAGTGATCCATTCGTAGGGTTTTCCTGGGGCGGAGCGCTTACCAAGACAGTTCCCGTTGTCTGGTGAAAATAAAGAGAAGAGAATAACATGAAATAAAATGACAGTTCATTTGCACTGGAGACACAGTTGTCAAAGTAATCGCGTAACCCTCTTCAAAACTCGATTTTTTGTTGACAAGCAGGCTTTCAAAACTTGGCATCTCCAATCATCGCTTTGTGAAGAGAGACACGATGCACATCATTATGACAAAAAGTATGAACCAAGTTTTACCTCCAGATGACTACGCTGACCACCCCACCCCCCACCTCAACCCCATGTCTCCACCGAGTTAAGTCATCACAGTCCTTCTCTTGAAGACATGTCTGCTTAATCAATCAATATGAGGCTTATATCGCGCGTATTCCGTGGGTACAGTTCTAAGCGCAGGGATTTATTTATATCTTTATTTTTTTTTAATTTTATATAATTTATATCGCGCACATATTCAAGGCGCAGGGATTTATTTATGCCGTGTGAGATGGAATTATTTTACACAATACATCACGCATTCACATCGGCCAGCAGATCGCAGCCATTTCGGCGCATATCCTACTTTTCACGGCCTATTATTCCAAGTCACAAGGGTATTTTGGTGGACATTTTTATCTATGCCTATACAATTTTGCCAGGAAAGACCCTTTTGTCAATCGTGGGATCTTTTAACGTGCACACCCCAATGTAGTGTACACGAAGGGACCTCGGTTTTTCGTCTCATTCGAAAGACTAGCACTTGAACCCACCACCTAGGTTAGAAAAGGGGGGAGAAAATTGCTAACGCCCTGACCCAGGGTCGAACTCGCAACCTCTCGCTTCCGAGCGCAAGTGCGTTACCACTCGGCCACCCAGTCCTGCTGTCTCAGACCTGGCCAGGCTTTTACATGGAATAGGAATCCTTCTCTTGAAGACATGTCTGCTTACTGTCTTAGACTTGGCCAGGCTTTTACATGGAATAGGAATCCTTCTCTTGAAGACATGTCTGCTTACTGTCTTAGACTTGGCCAGGCTTTTACATGGAATAGGAATCCTTCTCTTGAAGACATGTCTGCTTACTGTCTTAGACTTGGCCAGGCTTTTACATGGAATAGGAATCCTTCTCTTGAAGACATGTCTGCTTACTGTCTTAGACTTGGCCAGGCTTTTACATGGAATAGGAATCCTTCTCTTGAAGACATGTCTGCTTACTGTCTTAGACTTGGCCAGGCTTTTACATGGAATAGGAATCCTTCTCTTGAAGACATGTCTGTTTACTGTCTTAGACTTGGCCAGGCTTTTACATGGAATAGGAATCCTTCTCTTGAAGACATGTCTGCTTACTGTCTTAGACTTGGCCAGGCTTTTACATGGAATAGGAATCCTTCTCTTGAAGACATGTCTGCTTACTGTCTTAGACTTGGCCAGGCTTTTACATGGAATAGGAATCCTTCTCTTGAAGACATGTCTGCTTACTGTCTTAGACTTGGCCAGGCGTTTACATGGAATAGGAATCCTTCTCTTGAAGACATGTCTGCTTACTGTCTTAGACTTGGCCAGGCTTTTACATGGAATAGGAATCCTTCTCTTGAAGACATGTCTGCTTACTGTCTTAGACTTGGCCAGGCTTTTACATGGAATAGGAATCCTTCTCTTGAAGACATGTCTGCTTACTGTCTTAGACTTGGCCAGGCTTTTACATGGAATAGGAATCCTTCTCTTGAAGACATGTCTGCTTACTGTCTTAGACTTGGCCAGGCTTTTACATGGAATAGGAATCCTTCTCTTGAAGACATGTCTGCTTACTGTCTTAGACTTGGCCAGGCTTTTACATGGAATAAGAATCCTTCTCTTAAAGACATGTCTGCTTACTGTCTTAGACCTGGCCAGGCTTTTACATGGAATAAGAATCCTTCTCTTGAAGACATGTCTGCTTACTGTCTTAGACTTGGCCAGGCTTTTACATGGAATAGGAATCCTTCTCTTGAAGACATGTCTGCTTACTGTCTTAGACTTGGCCAGGCTTTTACATGGAATAAGAATCCTTCTCTTGAAGACATGTCTGCTTACTGTCTTAGACTTGGCCAGGCTTTTACATGGAATAGGAATCCTTCTCTTGAAGACATGTCTTCTGACTGTCTTCGACCTGGCCAGGCTTTTACATGGAATAGGAATCCTTCTCTTGAAGACATGTCTGCTTACTGTCTTAGACTTGGCCAGGCTTTTACATGGAATAGGAATCCTTCTCTTGAAGACATGTCTGCTTACTGTCTTAGACTTGGCCAGGCTTTTACATGGAATAGGAATCCTTCTCTTGAAGACATGTCTGCTTACTGTCTTAGACTTGGCCAGGCGTTTACATGGAATAGGAATCCTTCTCTTGAAGACATGTCTGCTTACTGTCTTAGACTTGGCCAGGCTTTTACATGGAATAGGAATCCTTCTCTTGAAGACATGTCTGCTTACTGTCTTAGACTTGGCCAGGCTTTTACATGGAATAGGAATCCTTCTCTTGAAGACATGTCTGCTTTCTGTCTTAGACTTGGCCAGGCTTTTACATGGAATAGGAATCCTTCTCTTGAAGACATGTCTGTTTACTGTCTTAGACTTGGCCAGGCTTTTACATGGAATAGGAATCCTTCTCTTGAAGACATGTCTGCTTACTGTCTTAGACTTGGCCAGGCTTTTACATGGAATAAGAATCCTTCTCTTAAAGACATGTCTGCTTACTGTCTTAGACCTGGCCAGGCTTTTACATGGAATAAGAATCCTTCTCTTGAAGACATGTCTGCTTACTGTCTTAGACTTGGCCAGGCTTTTACATGGAATAGGAATCCTTCTCTTGAAGACATGTCTGCTTACTGTCTTAGACTTGGCCAGGCTTTTACATGGAATAGGAATCCTTCTCTTGAAGACATGTCTGCTGACTGTCTTAGACTTGGCCAGGCTTTTACATGGAATAGGAATCCTTCCACTTGGACTCATCCCAAACATCAACAGCCTGGCTGCTTCCTGTGCAGAGTAGGTATTTTTGATTGATTATTTTCTTAATGGGCACAATATTTTCACTCTGAACATGAAGCACTGCTGCAGTCAGCATGTTGACTGTGGGTACGTGTCCAAGTGGAGGGATGTTCTAATCCCACTCTGAGATGGTGAGCACAACTGTTTTCATTTGGGAAAGACGGTTCCTTTAAGAAAGATTGCGCTGCAACTGCAACAGAATCATCATTCATTACAATATCATTAATCGTCGAGCGATTTTTTTTTCATTACTTTATTGTCCCATCGCTGGGAAATTCGGGTCGCTTCCTCCCAGTGGAAAGCTAGCAGCAACGGAGTCGCGCTACCCAGGTGTCTGCGTGTTTAGGTGTATTCAGCCACCTGCACTTATGGCAGAATGACCAAGGTCTTTTACGTGCCATTGTGATGACACGGGGGTGGGACATGGCTTCCGTCTCTGGGTCTGCACATAAAGTTGACCCGTGTCCGTCCCGGCCCGAATTCGAACCTGCGACCTTTCGATCACAAGTCCTGTGCTCTACCAACTGAGCTACCGGGCTTCAGTGGTCATTCACAGTCACGTGAGATGTGAAGCGCAATTCTCACCAGTGATAACGAAAATTGGCCACAGTAATAACGTATACATAAATGTATACTCACTTGAGACTTGGAGACCTCTGAGGAAAGCTTCATACGTCGTCGTGGTGTCATCATACAGGTACGTCATTAGAGTGTGTGGGTCAGAGGCCAGGAATCCACTGGCACGTGCACGTTCCTAACAAAAAACAAGTCGCGTAAGGCGAAAATACAAAATTTAGTCAAGCTCAATCGAACTCACAGAATGAAACTGAACGCAAAGCATTTTTTCCGCAAGACCGTACACTCGTAGCATCGTCTGTCCACCGCTCGTGGCAAAGGCAGTGAAATTAACAATACAGAAAAGCGCGGTAGCGGTTGCGCTGAGGAGGATAGCCCGCTTTTCTATATATATATATTCTTTTTAACTCTCTGAACGTGTTTTTAATCCGGACAAGGAATAAGATGAAATTGTTTTTAAATCGATTTCGGAAATTTAATTTTAATCATAATTTTTATATTTTTAATTTTCAGAGCTTGTTTTTAATCCAAATATGACATAATTATATGTTTTTGGAATCAGAAAATGATGAAGAATACGATAAACGTAATTTTGAATCGTTTTATATAAAAATAATTTTAATTACAATTTTCAGATTTTTAATGACCAAAGTCATTGATTAAATTTTAAGCCTCCAAGCTGAAATGCAATACCAAAGTCCGGCCTTCGTCGAAGATTGCTTTGCCAAAATTTCAATCAATTTTTATTGAAAAATGAGGGTGTGACAGTGCCGCCTCAACTTTTACAAAATGCCGGATATGACGTCATCAAAGGTATTTATCGAAAAAATGAAAAAAACGTCTGGGGATATCATACCCAGGAACTCTCATGAAAAATGTCATACAGATCGGTCCAGTAGTTTACTCTGAATCGCTCTACACACACACACACACACACACACACACACACACACACACACACACCATGACCCTCGTCTCGATTCCCCCCTCTATGTTAAAACATTTAGTCAAAACTTGACTAAATGTAAAAACAGGTCGCGTAAAGCGAAATGAATACATTCAGTCAATCTATCGACTAATGAAACTAAACGCACTGCATTTTGTTTTCACCAAGACTTCACCAATTCCCCGCGGCCGAGAAAGCGCTGACACATTGTATGAAGCTATCTTTCTATCTGCCATGTCACGTCTAAAAATAGATATAAGTATACCTTCAGAAATGTTAAACTTATAATTCTCTAGTGAAATCGTTTTCTGACTTGCCGATATTGATGTTCGCTTTGACATTGAAAAATTGATGGAGAGAGACAGAGGAAGACAGAGAGACATAGCCACGCAAACACATACTTTGTCTTGATGATGAACAAATTATTTTGTGTTTTAAGAAGCTGTCAATTTCTTCTCTAAATTTTAAAAGTTAGGTCTAGCGCCATAACGAGGCTTCCTATTCATACAACAAAGAACTTGTAAATTGTTTGAAAAATGTTCGGGAAAGAGTTCAAACGAAAGGGTGTTAGGGTTCCATGTCTTTTGAGCGCCAACATTTGAGCGCCAACATTTGAGCGCGAACATTTGAGCGCCGCAACATTACAGCGCCGCACATTACGGCGCCGCACATTACGGCGCCGCACATTTGAGCGCCGGGTCGAGTATATGTATCACGAAAGACGTGAGTGTGTGCTTAGAGTTATTGTAGTCTGCAGCATAAGATAAGCGCCTTATAAATAACCTTAATAATTATTATTATTATTATTATTATTATTATTATTATTATTATTATATGGGATGTCACACGTACGGAATAGGCGATGTGAACTGTTGTCGCACAGCTAAGGAGCAGAGTACGCTCGTACAGAAATGAACTCACACACACTGTAACCTGCGTGAGAATGAACTCACACATCGATGTCACTCACACGTACGGAATAGGCGATGTGAATTGCTGTCGCACAGCTAAGGAGCAGAGCACTGTATTAGTTTCAACCACAGCACTTGTACTGAGACTAGCGGTAAGATGGCAGAAACGTACCTGAGCAAAAGAAATAAAGAAAAATTGACTGTTGGCGGTTATGCATTCCGCTTTGACAAGAGGAGCTCGAATGATCCCGAATTGCTCTTTTGGAGATGCGACCAAAAACTCTGCAAAGCCAGGATACATACAAGGAATTGGGAGGTAGTACACGAGATCGGAGACCATCAGCATGCCCCAAATCTTCCAAAAGTGGAGGCTGACAAGGCCTTAAATCGCATGAAGTCCCAAGCACACACGACGCGGGATGCCACTCGTCAAATTCTGGCGGATGTCCACGACGGATTATCTCAAGCTACAGTGCTAAGTCTTCCCAGCAAGTTTTCCATGACAAGGTCTATTCAACGACAGCGGCAACGCAACAACTTGCCCAGGTTACCAGCCACGCTTGCAGAACTTGGTCAAATCCCAGAGGACATGAAGGTGAGTGTGTGTGTGTTTGTGTGTGTGTGTTTGTGTGTGTGTGTGTGCGTGTGTAAGCTGTGTGCCAGCGCTCTCTCCCCCTCTCTCCCCCTCTCTCTCTCTCTCTCTCTCTCTCTCACACACACACACACACACACACACACACACACACACACACACACATATATATATATACAGACAGACACATACACACATACACACACTTAGCATATTTTTTATATGTGTGGCAGGTTCTCACAGACGGAACTACTTTCCTGGCGAACGACTCTGGTCGAGGAGCGGACAGGATTCTTCTTTTCGCCACACCTGATGGTCTTCGGTTGTTGTTTGAGCAGAAAGACTGGTTCGCAGATGGGACATTCAAGGTGGCCCCGGGGTACTTTAGTCAGGTGTATTCGATTCACGTGCTTTACATGGGATCGACAATTCCTGTTGTTTTTGCCCTGCTTCCAAGTAAGTCACGTGCCACATATGATAGACTTCTCCAAGCTTTGGTTACGCTGAGACCAGGCATTGCGCCAAGCACGTTGATGACCGACTTCGAAAGAGCCGCGGTTTCAGCGTTCGATGAAACTTTCCCTGGATTACAGCTGACGGGTTGTCACTTCCATCTGGCACAGAATGTCTGGCGACACATCCAAGACCATGGACTCGCAACTGTGTACAGAGATGAGGAAGAGTTTGCAAAATTGATGAGAATGCTGCCAGCTCTCGCCTACCTTCCTCCTGCAGACGTTGAGAATGCATTCGAAACTGTGTTTGACCCCACATCGGCTTTCTGGGACGCACGTGCCCAACCGATCATAGATTATTTCGAGGACACATACATTGGACGTCCTCGACGTCGTGGACCACGCCATCAACCGATGTTTGCTGTGCAGATGTGGAACCTTCACGAAAGGACCCTGGCGGACAATGCTAAGTCCAACAACAGCGTTGAAGGGTTTCACAACGCCTTCCAGGGCCTCCTCGGGGCGCATTCACCGAGCCTGTGGCGGCTTATCGCTGCGCTCAAGAAAGAACAGATCCTTGTGCAGGCCGACATCACCCGCCTTCTGGCAGGCCAGGCTCCCGCCCCCAAGCGCCGGAAGTACAGAGACCTGCAGGTGCGTGCCAAACGGATTGATCATTGTGCAATACAATGCTGGCCAGCGTGGCTTGATCGACACAATGGAAGGTCTGGCCTTCACCTTCATGTTTTAGATCATTTTAGTGCTTTTAGTCATCCCGGTGATTTTAATGTGCCAGCGCGGCCGTTGTTCATGTTCAGTCGTCAATAAAAGTATGCAAAAGTATGCTGGCCAGCGTGGCTTGATCGACACAATGGAAGGTCTGGCCTTCACCTTCATGTTTTAGATCATTTAAGTGCTTTTAGTCATCCCGGTGATTTTAATGTGCCAGCGCGCCCGTTGTTCATGTTCAGTCGTCAATAAAAGTATGCACATTTTTGTTCTCCCTGGTGTGTGTGTGTGTGTGTGTGTGTGTGTGTTTGTGTGTGTGTGTGTGTGTGTGAGTGTGTGTGTGTGTGTGGGTGTGTGCGTGTGTGAGTGTGTGTGTTTGTGTGTGTGTGTGTGTGTGTGTGTGTGTGTTACAGACTACACCATAAACATAAACACCATCACACATAAACAAACAAACACGCAAAATAACGGATCAAATAACGACTATTCAGAAAACAGCACACAATGACACACAATGACACACAATGACACCTACGGCGCTCAAATGTCCGGCGCTGTAAAGTGCGGCGCTGAAATGTCGCGGCGCTCAAATGTGCGGCGCTCAAAAGTGCGGCGCTAAAATGTGCGGCGCTCAAATGTTGGCGCTCAAATGTTGGCGCTCAAAAGTCGTGTCACCGGTGTTAGTACTGAATGTATTAACCGGGCGGTGTCTGTGATCAGAAACTGATGGTTTACGGGAGGCGGAGTGGACCTTTAAGAATTATTTTCGTTGGCCCAACTGCTCCACCCCCAGCCCCTCAGTTTCCTTTCTGCCCACCCTCCCCCCCCCCCTTCCCCCCATCACCGCAACCGCCACCGCAATCCACAGACACAGATATAGTCTTTATTTCTATGGCCTCACTCCTACCCCTGGCAAACTCACCTTTCCATCCATTTCTATGGCCTCACTCCTACCCCTGGCAAACTCACCTTTCCATCCATTTCTATGGCCTCACTCCTACCCCTGGCAAACTCACCTTTCCATCCATGAGGATAGACTGGTTTTGCATGTCCAATGGCGCAGCCAAAGGTTTGGGGCGAACAGCATTGTAGTACACTGAAGCGGCCGTGACCCCTGCCAAGGTCAAGGCCCCCGCACCGACAAGACTGGCGTTCTGCTGCAGGAACTGCTGCATCCGGGTCCCTGCCTCCTCCCCCATGACGCTTTTCAGTAGCTGCCCTGTTACGCAAAGAAAACGAGTAAAGGGACTGTGTTGATGAGTTGGTAGTTTTGAGTTGGTTGATTTTTTGCTTAGTATTTTGGTTCTTTTATTTTGTTCTTTCCTGGCTGGTGTTTGTCCCGTAGCGCCTGTTAATGACACAGGGTGGGTGGGGCTGGAGGTATGGTGCGAGGTCTCCCAGGGCTCCCCACGCACGCCGGGCCGTCCTAGAGGGTCCCGCCGGACCCCCACTATTAATGTTTAGAGGGTCCATGGACTGCCAACGCGGGGTTTTAGAGGTTCCCAAGATTCCATGGTCCCCAAACCCCCTCGGTGCATATTACGCATTGATTACCGCGAATAGTGTGATATGAAGTGTCTTTTTCATCATAATATTCGAAGAAGACACTTACACTTACTATACCTTGTTAAATAGAACACAAACAATTTTCCATTTCGTTCCGGGGAGAAATTGAAATGTGTGCTTGCACTATACTTGACTGACGCCTACAGTCTGGAAGAGTACCTATATGGGCCTACGCTACACACGATAGTACGGTAGTGGAGGACTGTTTTGAAGAGATATAAATATGTTATTTTCTTGCGTGCGCTAACAGACGTTCAAGCTAGCGCAAGTGTGTGAAGTCGGCCGACTGATTCAAGCTACATCCCTGCACAAAAAAAAAGGAGAACGTAATTACCTCTTATGCACACACTCCGTCTCCCTGCAACGAATTATTTCAGCAGGTTTTTGTGAAGTCAGGTACAAAACAGACCATCCTCATTTACACTACAGGTGTGCACATAAAGCTGTCTTTAAACTAAATACGCGTACAACATAACACTACTTCAACATGCCCTCGCACTGTACCACACCATTTAAACCCCGGCTCATCATTTCATACACGTGTGGAAATTACAGTCTGATGACGAACGACTTACACTTGTCCTTCATCGTCCTCTTTTTGATCTCTTGCCAAACAAAACACAATGTAACAGTTTGTTATTGTCCAAGCTCTATGAACCAAACAGTGCATATGCAGGTCCAAACATACCAGTGGCAACAGCCGCTTTAAGCTGAAAATATTGCCTATTTCAGAAGAAGAAAAAAACCACTATGGTATATTTATGATTGTAGCCTAACGCAGATTCGAGAATGTTGGTAGAATATTTTTTCTTCGGCAAATTTGCTCACATGTTTTGGAAATTTATATAAGGTAGTTCAATTACCCCGAAGTGCTAAATCCTTCGACAACTTTTCGTCAACACCTTAGGACGGAGTTGCATGTGCCTCAGGAAAAAAAAACTGTCAGTTGCGCACAGTATCTCTTGAAATTCAAGTCTTGCTGAAAACGTTCGAAAAAACAACTTGTCAACGCCGTGACTCCTGTTCGTTTAATTAAACTCAGAGGCATGCGCAGAGGCAGGGGAAGGGGCAAAGGCGTGGGGGGCAAACAAATACACTTACTCTTACAACTCGGGTCTTTTTAGCTTGTCAACACAAGTTTGTACAGATGAGGTTTCAAAACGATTACATTTGTTGTTGCTGTTTAAACGTTAGTCAGAGGAAAACAGAACAGTGTCTGCGCACCCAAAGGTGAACGGCACGGGCACACACATTTACACACGCACGCACGCACGCGCACACACACACACACACACACACACACACACACACACAATCACACACACACACAAGCCGTTAAAGAATGTAATTCTACCACAGCAAATTAGCATAATCTGACAAGTTTATTCCTGTTTTAAGGTTTTTTTAAATGTGTCATTTCATGCCACTGACACTATGATAATTGCGTATGCATTATTGCCATGTCTGTGGCGTTTCCGCACATGTACATGGACGTGAGTGTGTGCGTGCGCCCCTGTGTGTAGAGTGTATGTCACTGTGTGCGTGTGTACGCGTTCGTGTGCGCGACGGTGAGTTGGTGGTTGGCTGTATCGAAGCAGTAGTGTTTTCAAACATTTTTCACTAAATGTTTTGTAAGCCACTTTGATACAAGCTTCAGTGCGGAGAACACCAACATACACTACACATACCTTTTACATGTACATGTACACAATTTACTTCTAACTCACCTGAAATAGGCTTACTAGCAGAACACTTACTAGTGCGTATTTGACGAGTAGGCCTGCACTTCAGAGGTTAATTTCAATTAAGATGCAAAGTCACGAAACTAACGAACAAACTTGTCACTTCGGTAAGAATTCAGTTAGCAAAGTAACCGAACAGTAGGTGATTGCAAATCGAACCGTGAGTTGGAACCTTGGCCCTCTAATGCCGACTAAAAGTGTACAACTCTGACTGACATTTCTGTCACCGATCGAACAATGCCATCAATATTAATATTATATTTTAATGTACTAAATCCAAGGAAGGGTAATCTCTAGAATTAGCTCCGTGTGAGGTTCGTCGTCACACTGAATGAATCTCAAAATCCTCACTCTTATTTCAAAATGGTACGTCACTTCCACTTGGCTACTTCTGGAAATAGCCCAGGAATGCCTTTCAGTTTGCACATTTTCGGTTTGATTCAACTGAAGCAAAGTCATGGGGACAAATAGGCCATGAATACGAAATTCGATTCATTCATTAAACTTATTTTATGTTCAAAGGACAAACTTTAAAAAATAACTGAAAGTGAAGTTCAGCTGTGCATGTTTACTTTCGCTTCGATCGATTTTGCCGCTGACGCTATTAATGTAGGCTCTCTTTCGCATATACATGCAAAGCTGGCTAATTTACAATCATTGACGTCTCACGACACGTCTGTGACCGATTTTGGCGATAGTGAAAATTATCAGCAGTACACGTATAAGTAAAGGCACGACACGCACAGGCCCCAGTAACTTTAGATGATTTTCTGTTAAAAAAAATCAAAAAATCCCTGTGTTTAACTCGGTAAAGGTGTGCTAGTTTGAGATACTTTTGCTCTGGTGCCTATGGGTTAAATTGGTTATAGAAAAAGGCCGGGTTCATACTATGTAGCACAGAGTGGTCACGGCGGTTTATGCGGTTATCAGGCCAATCAGTATTCCGTTATCAACCATTGTCTGTAAAGAAATTATACTGTGGTGAACTGGATCTACACACACATGAAAACGTTTAGGCTACAATGTAAGGTTACTGATAAAAGCATAACACGCATACAAATATTTGATGGAAGATATGATTTACTGAGTCCGTGCATGCGTTCCCGCGTTTACTTTAGCACAAAAGTGGGCCAAAGGAGCGACAACCGATATCAAATGTTATCAGCAACGTATCTATATATATATACGACTAGTGTCTGTCTGTCTGTCTGTCTGTCTGTCTGTTCGCGATGCATGGCCAAAGTTCTCGGTGGATCTTTTTCAAATTTGGACACCGTATTCAGCTACACCCCGGACACAACCTCATCGGTGAGATATTTCAACACGTGCTCTCAGCGCGCAGCGCTGTGCGCGCTGAACCGATTTTGTTGTTGTTGTTGTTGTCGGGATCCACTACCAGTAACTCTTCCTTATCTTCTCCAGTGTTTTCAGCCGCGATTATCTCCCTTCCTCCGTGTGGCGTCAATCCATATTCCCGTTACTAGGTTACTATTTTTAGAAGGTCACTGCACGTTACTATTTGTAGAAGGTCTCCAGTGTTTTGCGCAAAGCCGGGTCCCAGGCGCAGCCTGGTATTCGGCTCTACTTCTTCCCGGCGAAGCGGGTAATCATCTAGTAAGTAATACACGTATATCAGGGGTCAAAGGTGATGCTCTCTTTGTTCATTAAAGGCACAGTCCTATACCATGAAAACATTTCTGATGAGCTCCTGCACAATGTTGTCTTTCCGTGAGGTTATAACTAATGTCGTCTGAATTCAGATGTGTGTGTGTGTGTGTGTGTGTGTGTGTGTGTGTGTGTATGTGTGAGTGTGTGTGTATGTGTATGTGTGCAAAGAGTGTTTCCCTGCGGGTAAGGAAGCACTCTTTGGTGTGTGTGTGTGTGTGTTTGTGTGTGTGTGTGTGTGTGTTTGTGTGTGTGTGAGTGCGTGTGTACGTGCGTGCGTGCATGCTGTCCACCATCAGTAGTCACTGTGATCGCTAATAACATAAATAACAAATGTGACAGACAAGACAAGATTTCTTGCCTGTAATTTTTCCGAATGTGGACACAAATAGCATATGACAGACATAGCTCAACCCCTATTTCTACGAAGGCCCCAGTTTTGTCTTCACACTCCTCGTAAAAAATGTTCAGATCGCCATTTTAGATCTGGCGGGTATGGGATACAACCATACCTCCACTTTAACGCATACCAAAAATCAACACCATGACTGCTTGCTGTGGTGAGTTGGAATTATTTTACTTCATATTTATATTTACTAATTTCTTAATAAGCCACTTACGAAATTAGTTCCCACTGTGCACTGAGAGCAACCAGGCTGTTCATATTTTTTTTTTTGGGGGGGGGGGGGGCGGGGTGGGGGGGGAGGGGGTGGTATGTGACCAAGTGGAGGGATGGTTTCATATCATATAAAAAAAAAAATTTAAAATTTAAAAAATAAATAAATAAATGGCTAGATGTAAGATGGTGAGCCGAACTGTTTACACGGGAAGGAGGGTGCCTTTCATGTCCCAAGCCATTACGTTTTCAAACTTTATGACTTGTTCATTTGAATATCTTTTGTCAAACCACAGGCGCGTGATTTGTCTGGCCAAAACTGAGCCCCACTGCAATTGACAAGCTGGTGAAGTTGCACGCTTGTGGATCACACTGACCAGTTGCATCACTGCATAGGCAGTGGATGCACACGCGTCTTATATCTGTAGATTACAATTTTTCTGTTTTACTTATGAACTTAAAACAAAAAGGCTGACATTTGACTGAGAACCGAGCAGGACTTAATTTCCCGTGTCAAAAATCATAGAGACATCTGCGGGGAGGTGCATGGGGTAGGGGGTGGTGGAGGGGGGGGGGGGGGTGTGGTATGCTTCATGCAGTCATCGAGGAGACAGTTAGGTCTTACGTTTTTCAACGGCTTTATTTAATATTCAGACGAGGTACATATGCATCCCTTTTTTTTTTTACGAGTCGATGTTCTAAATACCAAAGCACAACCATAATAAAAGATTTGCGTTTAAAAGCGTGCATCATTGACAGTGTAAATCACAAGAGTAATTGTAAAGTGCATCTACTGGTTTTTGGGCCAAAGCAAAAGTCGTTTCGGTGAGCCCAAGATTGGCACAATAACATGTTACGATGTATAATAAGCTACCTGACACACAGTCTTGCTCAGCTTGTTCTAGCTTACGAAAAAAAGATAGAGAGAAACCCAAAAAGTGTACAGAGTCACATGAAGTGCAAACCTACCTCAGCCAATGTTGTAAGGCCAGTTGTTCGATGCTCAATTTCACACAGAACTCAAACGGAAAGCACAAAAGAAGTAGACTGCAACTGTTCTTGAGTTTTTAGTGAAGTCTCAAAAGACTGCTGGACGTTCACACAATAAAAACCGGCACACGACAGCAGACGACACTTTCAACTTATCACCTGAAGTGAAAGGAACGTGGGACGAGAGGCGACCTTGAACTTTCACCAACTGAACGGAGTGGTAAGTGACATCCAATGCATACCCTGGCCTGCAAAAATCCGGCCTCCCTCGAGAGTCTTGATTTTTCGTGCGTCGTTGCAGTGAAATTATTCTTTGTTGTCGATGAAGTGACTGGAGGCGTGTCATCCCATGTGACATTCGAGCATTGGGACCCACGGACAGAGATGGACAAGAGACTGACTGACTGACTATAACTTATAAGGGTTTAACGTCCTCTTAGGGACTGGTATTGGTAATACGTTGAAGATATGGTGTGATACTTGGATTCGAACAAGCCCGCTGTGGCTGTCTTCTTCGACACACCAGCATTGGGTTTGTCTCGTCAAAGTATCGAAATACGATCATGATAATCGGAGACGAGAAATGATGCATGTGTGTCTTCGTGTTTTCCAAGCCCTGAGACTTTCGCTGTGAACGTGGGATCTTTTTTCGTGCGCATGTGTGCACACGGGGGTGTTCGGACACCGAAGAGAGTCTGCACAAAGTTGACTCCGAGAAATAAATCTCTCGCCGAACGTGGGGATCGAACCCACGCTGATAGCGACCAACTGGCTACAAAGCCAGCGCGCTACCAACTAAGCTACGTCCCCGCCCCTGGACAAGAGAGAGAGAGAGAGAGAGAGGGGGGGGGGAGGGTGATGAGTGTGTGTAGGTGTGTGTGTGTGTGTGTGAGAGAGAGAGAGAGAGAGAGAGAGAGAGAGAGAGAGAGAAGGTACAAACACCCCGACAGACAGAAAAAATGGTTGTGTGTGTACGTGTGTGTGTGTCCGTGGTTTGGAATGGTGAAAGAACGGGAGGCTATGAACTAAATAGTGCAGTACGAGTTTTACTGTTGGGCAAACATGCAGGGACTCTGAAAACAGGCGGCAGATAAAATATTTTCTGGTTGCCTATCTAGACTGAACAGAATAAGGATAGCAGCAGTTTAATTAGAATATTTTGAACCATGCCCCTATGCCTCAGATTTTACGATTCGGGTTGGTTTATTTGTTCAGAGCTCACAAGGCGCATGATATAATGGTGAAATGAAAGTTTGGGCCTGATTTGCGAGGCCGCACGTACGAAATGAACGCCACTGCTAATGCAAAACAGAGGGGTATCTATTCTGGCTTTTTCATGAATAATACAAAGAGAACAGTAGTAAGTAAATAGACCCACATAAACTGTGAACACAGTTAAATGAGAACGCATGCCTACTGGCACACACGCATAAACACACATGCTCTCTCCCCCGAACACACACACACACACACACACACACACACTCTCACACACACAGTGACCCACCCCCAAACTATTCAAATTTTAAAATCCTATTTCTTAGTGTTAGATCAATTCTGGAAGGACTGAACGTAATCCTGCCCAAGAATATCAAATCCTATTACATGTTCTCAGCTAAGGCTACAGTTCAGCCTAGGTCAGATACAGAAACCTCCTTAGGAAAATGACCATCACGACAACATTGGCATTATTTAGCCAGTAAGCAAATAAGAACAATTGCTTGCCTACTCCAAAATAGATGTACGGTCTTTTTATGATAAGAAAGAGCCTGTGTCTTCTGGATTATTCATACGTGCGTTACAAGCAAACATCTGCGCACGTACACAAGAACACACACTCACACCCATGTATACACACGTGAACGCACAAACCCGCGCATGTACACATATGCTCCAACATGCACACAAGTCAACTTTTTTTTAAACTTACTGATTGATGAAAAAAATAAAAGGCACATCAGGGAGAATGAATTAGTGCGATAATGTCTATCAGCCAGTCCAATATCATTCTCTTTCAACACTTTTATAAGTGCAGCTGTACCCTCTGTTGCACGTTCAGCACCCTGTCATTATTTAAATGAATAATATTATTGTCTATCAATGTGTGTGTGCACTCCAGTGCACTAGCGTTTTTCAGTTACATAATCATGATAATGGTGCAAGAAGTTTTAATGGTGTATGACGGTGTGTGTGTGCGAGTGAGTGAGCGTGTGTGTGTGTTTGTAGCTGTGACGTGTATTATGTGCAAATGTAAGGTTGAGGTTTCTAAAAGTAAAATTTTTCTATGTGTGACTCATCATCAAGGTGTCTGGATTTTTGTTTCAACACCTGGACTGAACTTATTTGGTGAGTGCAGTACATGTAATTATCAAGTGCAGAATAGATCAGAGAGGTGACGGAGAGGGTGCAGTAATAACTAATCACTGGTAGTTGGAGTTTTTTGGTTTGTTTGTTTGCTTAACGCCCAGCCGACCACGAAGAGCCATATCAGGGCGGTGCTGCTTTGACATATAACGTGCGCCACACACAAGACAGAAGTCGCAGCAAAGGCTTCATGTCTCACCCAGTCACATTATTCTGACACCGGACCAACCAGTTCTAGCACGAACCCCATAATGCCAGACGCCAGGCGGAGCAGCCACTAGATTGCCAATTTTAAAGTCTTAGGTATGACCCGGCCGGGGTTCGAACCCACGACCTCCCGATCACGGGGCGGACGCCTTACCACTAGGCCAACCGTGCCGGTGTAGTTGGAGGTACATGTAATAAATACAAAACAAGAACAAAGTGAATAATGCTGAAAACAAACTTTATTTGTTTAACACTCAACTCTGTTTATATATGGTTACAATTCTTTACAAAGAAACAAAGAATGAGGGGAGAGACTGCAGTGGAAATGAAAAAGTTTACTGGGGGGGGGGGGGGGGGGGGGTGGGCCCGCTTGGATTCAGAAAGTTCTATGATTTGGGCTATGTCATGTGCTTAAATTGACAGGGAAAGCATATTTAGCGCGGATCAGCGAAAAAATCCCATCCCAAAAGAATAAAAGAAATAAAGAGAGAAAGATAAAAATAAAGAGAGAAATAAAGAGAGAAAAAAAGAAAAAGAGCACCCTTCCTTTAAACACAAAAAGTATACCTAGCACAACAGGTACCACTGTACAATGAACAAAATCAAACATCTACATCGACTGTACACATCAAACGGTATACCTTGTTCTTTCTTTCTTTCTTATTTGGTGTTTAACGTCGTTTTCAACCACGAAGGTTATATCGCGACGGGGAAAGGGGGGAGATGGGATAGAGCCACTTGTCAATTGTTTCTTGTTCACAAAAGCACTAATCAAAAATTTGCTCCAGGGGCTTGCAACGTAGTACAATGTATTACCTTACTGGGAGAATGCAAGTTTCCAGTACAAAGGACTTAACATTTCTTACATACTGCTTGACTAAAATCTTTACAAACATTGACTATATTCTATACAAGAAACACTTAACAAGGGTAAAAGGAGAAACAGAATCCGTGAGTCGCCTCTTACGACATGCTGGGGAGCATCGGGTAAATTCTTCCCCCTAACCCGCAGGGGGTTGTTATGATACGCACCACAAAATAGCACTTTTAAGCAGTTTGTTTGTTCGTTCATGGGCTGAAACTCCCACGGCTTTTACGTGTATGACCGTTTTTACCCTGCCATTTAGGCAGCCATACGCCGCTTTCGGAGGAAGCATGCTGGGTATTTTCGTGTTTCTATAACCCACCGAACTCTGACATGGATTACAGGATCTTTTTCGTGCGCACTTGGTCTTGTGCTTGCGTGTACACACGGGGGTGTTCGGACACCGAGGAGAGTCTGCACACAAGGTTGATTCTGAGAAATAAATCTCTCGCCGAACGTGGGGACGAACTCACGCTGACAGCGGCCAACTGGATACAAATCCAGCGCGCTAACGACTGAGCTACATCCCCGCCCACTTTTAAGCAGTCACAAGTGAACCACCATCTCAGCAGAACAAAAATCGTCTCTCCAAAAGCAAGGGAATATGAGTCAACGAATGCATACATGGGTTAACTGGATATACACTAAACAAGCCAATGTCCTAATGAATAAGTGATCATTATCTGTAAATACTCTGGAGCACTACGAAAAAAACTTACCTCATAAAATTAACATTTGTACAAACTGAACGGGAAGCTATGATAAAATGATCCCGGTCTACAATCCTAATCAGTCAGAGTAATCATGACAAGTTTGAATGCTAATGACAATGAAAAAGTCCGCAGGGCATTGCAAGCTTGAAATCCTTTTATTCAAGCATCCTTGGTGTGTGCTCAGCTTTGCCTTTTTGAAAATGCAGACAGACAACAAATATTCTGACACTAAAGTGCGCACAATCACATTTATCATCAATATCAACACCGACAACAATTCCCATTATCTAATCTGTCTTTCTTTATTTGGTGTTTAACGTCGTTTTCAACCGTTCAAGGTTATATCGCGACGGAGGGAAGGGGGGTGATGGGATAGAGCCTAACGCAACTGTGTGTTAGACAAATGAATAATCAATATTTGGTGTCACCAAAGAATTCTACAGTGATTACAAATCGAAAATTTTACATCCACATTTTATACAGATTATTGCATTGCAATAAAAAATGAAAAATGAAAAAAAAAAAAAAAAAAAGGCTTAGCTGCAAAACATTCAAGGTCTTTCTTTCTTTGGTGTTAAACGTCGTTTTCAACCGTTCAAGGTTATATCGCGACGGAGGGAAGGGGGGTGATGGGATAGAGCCACTTGTCAATTGTTTCTTGTTCACAAAAGCACTAATCAAACATTTGCTCCAGGGGCTTGCAACGTAGTACAATATATTAACCTTACTGGGAGAATGCAAGTTTCCAGTACAAAGGACTTAACATTTCTTACATACTGCTTGACTAAAATCTTTACAAACATTGACTATATTCTATACAAGAAACACTTAACAAGTAAAAGGAGAAACAGAATCCGTTAGTCGCCTCTTACGACATGCTGGGGAGCATCGGGTAAATTCTTTCTCGTCCCAACCAATATGGGACTCCCCCTAACCCGCTGGGGGCAACATTCAAGGTATACACATACTATTTCGGAACGCAGAAGAAGAAGAAGAAGAAGAATACAGCATACAAACTGACATTAACAGTAACTCAGAATTTAAAACACCAAGATTAGAGACATGAAAAAGGTTTAGCGTTATATATTCTTACTGACCACAGTTCAAGTTCTCAGAATAAGATATCATGATGGTTTGGTGTGGTTCAAGTCTTAACATCGAAATGTCCCTATTTACCATGAAAAGTCACATATAATCTTAACCCTATGCCACACAAAAACACATAATGTATCAACGTTTAATAAACACCGTAAATATATGTGACAATGTAAAAGAAAACCCAAGCAACTTCCAAACATACAAAAACAACATCAACTTACAGTGTACTTTGCACTTACTCAAAGCATACATAATAATTATTCAACATCTCACATATTTACAGTAACTTAAAAATTCTACTCAGAGTGTACTTCATACTTACTCAAAGCATACATAATCATTATTCAACATCGCTCATATTAATAGACATTTACAAATTGTACACGACTTCAAATAAGAAAAGTACACTGTCGTCCTGAAAGTGCTCAATACTGAGCTCTGTGATTTCAGACTTCAAGTATGCAAGGATATTCCTGTACATTGTCACATATTTTTCACAACAAACAAAAAGAAGGAACAATTGAGTCAAATAAAGTTAAATAAAGAAACCATGGAAGCTGGATTCACCTTAACTATAACAATAGTTGTGGAAATTGAAGAGTTAACGATGACACAATAGATAGAAAAAAAAGTAAAAAAACCAAAATCCTTTAGTCATATATACATTTCAAGGCACACACTTTACAAACCGCAAAACACGCCTCATTAAAGGCATATCTCCAATTATTAAATAACATCAACAACAAAATTGCTGTTAACACATTTAAAATCATAACTGAAAAGATATTACAAAAAAAGTTACATGTATACATTCATAAATCCAGCAATTCAAGGATACCAACTAGTGGTCGCAAATATCATAACCCGAACAAATTATCATACAGCAAAAAACAGGAAAACCATATAATTAGTACAAAATAATAATCACCGCCACCTCAAACAAAAACACAATTGTTGTCAACGACAAACCTCCAAGCAACTGACAACAGAATTATACAAGGAAACAAAATTGTTCATCTTTTCACAATGCATATCAAAACTCCCTCCACCGCCACCTGAACTTAGATATATACTGAGGAAGTCAAGCCTCCAAATAATTGAGAAAAGAATTGAAAAAAGGAGAATAATAGAGCCACTTAGCTATTAACAGAGCATATCATAATTCACAAACAGTAAGGTTTTCTCACGGAAACCCTAGAACAGACATACATTTTTTGCTATATTGTAATGAACAGTCAAAAATTGGAATATAATATTCGTAAAATATGTCAAGCCTCCGAATAATTTACAACAGAACTTTAGAAAGGTGGAAAAGTCCTCAACTTTTCGCAACATTCATCACACTTTATGAGCATTAAGGTTTCCTTATAGAAACCATATAAGCTTCCCGCATCTCAATTCAATCAAGAATACCTTCCAGTTCAATGAAGAAGGCATCTACAACTCTACATCTTATTAAACAAAGCTTTGTCTTCAAAACCAGGTGACCTTCAGGTTACAGTTCATAATGAGCAGAACGATTTAGCAACATCACATAATCTACATTTCAGCATCTGCATTGAAACAACAAGAATAATATATTTCGTCAAATTTGTACTACTGTACTTTCAATTATAAGTAATAAAAAAAACCAACACAACTACCCAAGATGTGTAACAAATAAGCTAACACATATCTATCACTCCAAAGCATTGCAAACATTTAATGAAGAATCCCATAACATTACGCACATCTTGAAGTGCACCGATTAAATTAATGTTAACAATCGGCAAATTGAATGTACATGTACAGTATTTGTACGTCACTCCAAAAACCATGTCGGTAATTATTCTCAATCAATACAAAACTATTTATTTACAAGCCTGTGAACTAGTCAGTTCTTATGTAAATACCCAAAGGTGCACAGAATGATTAACAGTAGCATATGCTTCACAATACCAACAACTGAAATTGTAAACAGACACCAAAAGGAAAAAGCTTTCTTACAGGAATAGCTGATGATAATAAAACAGCAAACATGTATTTCAAAATTAAACAAAGCTGAACACACCAAGGATACAGGCACACATACTGCTGTTGATACCACAAAAAAAAAGGCAGCAATTCAAATATAGCACTGCCTTGCTGTCCTTGCATTAAATCAGGCAATTCAACTAATGTCAGCACTCAATCACTCAGAAAAGCTGTTAGACTGACGACAGCACTGATGAAGATAGAAGACTAAAGAAAGTGCTGCTTTTGCGATAATTCAGGATACACTGATGTCAGCGTTGAATAAATCAGTGAAGAGCCGGTGTCAGTTCTTGATAAATCGGGAAATGAGTTAGTGTCAATGCTTGATGAATCAGGAGATGAACCTGCATCAGCACTTGATGAATCAGAGAAGTTGTCCAGCTGAACAGAGAAGCTGTTTCACTGAAGTGAGCACTGTTGAAGTCTGAGGCTTCCACAAGCGCTTTGTGCTTGCTGTTTAGCTGCGGACTGCATCGATGAAGACAGAGGCCTCAATACGAGCTCTACGCTTGCTGTTTAGCCAGAGAGAGCATTGATGGAAGTATGAGACTTCCACAAGCGCTTTGTTCTTGCTGTTTCGCTGCAGACTGCATCGATGAAGGTGGAGGCCTCCACAAGAGCTCAACGCTGGCTGTTTAGCCAGAGAGAGCATTGATGAAGTCTGAGGCCTCTACGAGGGCTTTGTGCTTGCGGTAGTGATCCAGAAGACTGCTCCACATGCTGTGGCTTTGCAGCAAGTACTTGTTGCCTGAAAAAACAGCCAAAAGGTCTTCAGTTGTACACAGTGGTAACATACCTTGGCAAAATATTTTGAACACATTTTTTTTTTTAGTAATTCATGCCTGCTTTTCTTCCAGCTTTATTGCTATCTTCATAAAGTAAAGCAATCATGATTCTGTTCATTCAAAGAAGTGTCCAAGTGTACCTGAAAAGTAGATAACCTCTGAAACTCTAACGTATTCACTATCCCTTCCTCTCCTGCCAACAACCCCCATTTCCCAACTTGCCTGATACCGCCACACCCAAATTGTTTTTTGACGTTACAAGATTTGCTCTGATGTCACATTCTGCTTCAGAAAAACATTCAACAACAACAAAAAGGTTGAAAAAAGGTGCATGGAGCAGGCAGCATTCTCTCTCTCGCACATGTGCACACTCTTATTTGAAATCCTGGCTAACAAAACATTAACACTAACCAGTGATGACGAGCCCCTTTCTGGCCCGAGTGAGCGCCATGTTGACCAGATGAGTGTCAGCGGTCACTCCCAGATGGCGCTGCAGCCAGTCCCTGGTGGGTTTTTGCTCCACCTGACTGCGTGACACCGAGCGACAGGTAGACAGCACCACGTAGTCGAACTCACAGGCTGTAAATACAATCAGCATTGAATTGATTGACTCTGGTCATTTTGTGTTTGCTAATAACAGACCCGTGAACCCCTGTTTTGCACCTGGACTATTCTCAAGCTAACTGTATTTTCAGAACAAGAAGGGCAAAGCCCATACGACTCGCATGCTTGACATGACCTTGACCTTCAGGGTCAAGGTCAAATAACTAAACCTAGCAATGACATCATACACTAAGAACTGCTTTACACATTTTTTCTACCAAAATACATGTGACCTTGACCCCAGGTCATGCAACACAAAGCTGTTAATTCAAGACATAGGAAGTACAATGGTGCTTATTGGCTCTTCTACCATGAGATATGGTCACTTTTAGTGGTTCACTACCTTATTTTGGTCACATTTCATAAGGGTCAAAGTGACCTTGACCTTGATCATATGTGACCAAATGTGTCTCATGATGAAAGCATAACATGTGCCCCACATAATTTTTAAGTTTGAAACAGTTATCTTCCATAGTTCAGGGTCAAGGTCACTTCAAAATATGTATACAATCCAACTTTGTAGAGCTCCTGTGACCTTGACCTTGAAGCAAGGTAAACCAAACTGGTATCAAAAGATGGGGCTTACTTTGCCCTATATATCATATATAGGTGAGGTATTGAATCTCAAAAACTTCAGAGAAAATGGGAAAAATGTGAAAAATAGCTGTTTTTTAGACAACATTTATGGCCCCTGCGACCTTGACCTTGAAGCAAGGTCAAGATGCTATGTATGTTTTTTGGGGCCTTGTCATCATACACCATCTTGCCAAATTTGGTACTGATAGACTGAATAGTGTCCAAGAAATATCCAACGTTAAAGTTTTCCGGACGGCCGGACGGACGGACGGACGACTCGGATGAGTACATACTCACTTTTGCTTCGCATGTGAGTCAAAAATGAACGTACTCCACACGGCAATAGAACATCCATGATTTAAACTTATTTCACACGCGTCCGTCGCACCGTTAATTAAGTTTACTAATACATTTAAAACAAATGCTTCTTTCAATGTTTACTGACAAAAACTGTAATCATGTTTCAAAATACGGGATCCGCTTCAGGATGTGCTTGTGAAGAAAAGTAGTCCTGGAATTTTTTCTCGTCGTATTTTTTTTCCACTGCCCGTACTGCTCATATTCTAGACAATAATGCGTACAAAATACGCCTAAATCGTATGGGTTCCCAGGTCTGTAATAATCACAGCCTGTAAGTACAATCAGCATTGAATTGATTAATCTGGTCATTTTGCGTTTGCTTATAATCAACCTGCTAACAGGAACGTTAATTCTGTCTTCTCAGCACATGACGGTTTCTTAGATCAGAAGAGTACTTGTACACCTGTGAAAGAAATAAAATTTGAGGGTTCTTGAATTTTGGAACAAAACAGTCTTGCTATTTCAGGCTCTTTTTGGTCAGCTCTGCATGTTTTGGAACAGAATGCTTCCATAGAAACCATACATTTTTACAACCGAAAGCCAGCGTCAGTTTATACACTGTTTTCAATAACAATGGCGACTGAACAGAACGCTATTTTCTGTCAAACACTGACCTTGACACTGGTCAACCAAGGCGACGTTGACGCTGATGTTTTTGTTGGCCAGGTGTTGCTGCAGCAGGTGTTGCTGGGCTTGGTACAGCGAGATGACCACCAGACTGTTCTCCTCCACACCCTTGTGTTGCACCAGTCCTTCCACGATGGACGCCTGAAACACAACAGCTCTTTTTTCAAACTAAACACTCATTCTCATTTGGCGCAAATTTTCAAAAAATTATTCAGTTTCTGTGCATAACGGTTCAAAAATGCAATTCACTATTACTGAATCAACAGAATAACTTTGACACAAAAAATCTGGACTTTCTAGAATTTCCCTCTACGCTGGCTGATCAGTTGGAAAGAGCATTGTTGAAGTCCGAGGGCTTTGTGCTTACAGTAGTGATCCAGAAGACTGCTCCCCCATTTCAAGCCTCCATTCTTATTAAGACCTGATTTTCTTCAATTTTAATGTCTTAAAAGGAGGGTTTCGCTGTATTCAAAAGCTTGTGTACAGTCTGTACACAGACTTGTTTCCCATTCAAGTTTCAACAAGATAACTTACCACAGCCTCAGCTTCCTTGGTGTTGCACACACTCTGTTGCACACCTTCCCTGGTTACCGTGGTGACGGTTTCCTCGAGCCCTGCCACATGGCAGAAGGCGATTGGCTGAGCACGGGAGCCTGGCCACATGTCCAGTTCTGCTGGACCTAGCTGTGCCTTGGTGGTCACCTTCAGCTGGTCACTGTAGAAACTTGCCGAGGGGACGTCGGTGATGGCTTTGTGCTGTGGACAATTAACGTACATTTCAATTAACAGATCCCTTTCAATTGAAACTGGCCGTAAACTACTTGTACACATATTACTTTTGCAAATGTCAAGGTCCTTCAATGGTTTGATCCACTTTCACACAAGATTTTTGCGTAATCATTCCATTATTTCTCTCACTCAGTTGTGAATATATACAACTACACACAACAATCCCAGTTCTTCTTCTTCTTCTGTGTTCATGGGCTGAAACTCCCACGTACACTCGTGTGTTTTTGCATGTATGACAGTTTTTACCCCGCCATTTAGGCAGCCATACGCCGCTTTCGGGGGAACAACAATCCTAGTGAGTCTAATGTTGTGTTACAGACAACTCTACACAGAGACAGTCAGTCAACGTTTTCCTTTCCCAACACTGAACTCTGGCCAATCAATTGTATCTTCACACGCACACACATACACACACACATTTCACTCACCATGCGATACTGCTCCTTCAACACCACAGAGGAATCAGCGTAACGTTCCAGCAGAGACTTTGCCAGGCCAAGGGAGCGAGCCGTTGGGCTAGTGACGACTGGTCCTGTCTGTTGGTGGTCGCCAAGCAACACCAACTGCTGGGCCTTACGCATCAAAATCACTGGAAGCAGGCTTTCTGGCTCCATGCAGGACTCGCAGCTGTCTATGATGATCTGTAGTGAAATCAAATAATATGAAATATACAGTGGAACTTTGGAACTAAGACCCGCCCAATCTAAGATTTCCCCTTTTAAGGCCTTTTTAAAAAAAAAATTTTAACATTTTCTGTTCATAACATCCATTTAAAGACTGCCCCCTTTTTACACCAAATTTTCGCATATATTTTGGAGGTCTTCAAACAGAATTGTAGTCTTCAATTTCACTTTTTCAATTCTTTTTAGTACACAAGCGTCATATATGGTTTTTAAAAACATCCAACTATAAAAACCAACAGCAACACAGGTGCTGGTTCTTATGACCACCTGTGTCTGACAGTGTAAGAGTATGCCTGTTTTCACTCATACAAGTCCGACGCAGAAATTTGTTTCAGCTGAATACTCAAGCTATTTCATTGCCCACTTTTATTTGATTCCATTCAAAGTTAAAATGTTCTGAGTTTCTCCAAGCTTCCATGTCTGCATTTCCCACATTTACAGTGATCACATTCTATCAATCCACAGTAACAGATGGTCTGTAGTTGAAAAGACAAGAAAAGACAACACTGTTTTGACATGGTCTGTAAACCATCACCAAAATAAATGCAAGGGATTCCTTCAGTGTCATACTGCTTCCAATACCAAATATGAAGCCCCATTTGTGCAGGGGGGGGGGGGGGGGGGGGGGGGGAATAAGAAAAAAATAAAAATAACAATAAAACAAAAACAAGCTCTTATTATTCAGGGCTGTCACTGCACAATCAAAAAACAAGAAAGGTAGGTTGTATATTGTACATGTTGTTGTCGTGTGTTGTGTCACTGTACACAAATATACATAAAATATACCTGGAAATTCTAGATAGCAAAATCTGGAAACTTCCGTTCAAAATGTCGCAGTCTGACACACATCTGAGCACATTTAAGGTGTTTCCTTTTTCACTTGTCTTGGTAATTCCCAAATCCACAAAAAAGCAGGACCCATGATCATTATTCACTGACCTGTTTGACGTTGGTGCCCATGGCCATCCTGCGACTGGCGGCGGCAGAGCAAGTGGCCAAGATGACCTCCGTCTGTCGCAGTTCCTGTAGCTCTGCCTGTAGCACGATGCTACGGAATTCCTCAACCTGTTAGAACGCAAGATATTTTACTAGCTGATTCTTTCTTCAGATTGTGTGAATATACATTGTATTCATACTACAACGAAATCATATTGAACAGAGGTGGAGCAATGTCTATACCCTCAAGACAAAGCAGACTCAACATCTGCTTCTAAACAGTGAGCTACAACCAAAGTCACATCAATATAAATAATTCTTCTAGGTTCAGACTCACTCAAAGCCTCTCCAGCTACAAGATGGTTCAAATTACAACCTGCTCCCTACCTGATCATCAGTGATGTCTTGCGGGTACAGCCCAAACAGAGAATCATACTCCAGAATTCTCTGGGAGAACCTGTTGGACTGGCGACGAATAAGTTGATGCAGCGCGATATCCTGAACCTCGGGCTTTCCTGGGCTGATGGCTTTCAGCTTGTTGGGCGGGATGGTGTCCCTGGGGACAGGAAAAGTCAGGCTCTCCACACGTTCACCATAGACACGCACCACGCGGGGGTTGGCTTGCTTCAGGGTCTGCAGTTGTGCTGAAGAAAGAAGAAAAGATACTGTAGTTACCGATTTTTGTTCAAAACTTACAAAAGTGGATATGAATCTGTTTTGGTGTCCTAAAGCTCTGCCTGAACCTTTCTGAACTCTTGCTTCAGACTTGTATTTTCTTACGGCAGTACACTTTGCTTTTGTTTTTCTTTTCATCCCACACCACACCCTTACCGAATCTTTTCCATCATATGGGGCCCACTTGGGGCTTGGGGATAAAGGAATTAACAGTCATCACCATACCAAATAATATAATAACAGTTATTGTACCTGCAATCGCGTCCACAGCAGCGTCAGAAGAAGCGCAGATCAACAGCTGTGTGCGAGCCATGTCGTAGCTGGCCGGCTGAGGAGTCATGCTGTTGCGCTCCACAAACAGGCAGGCCAGGTGAGAGGCGGTGAGCGTCTTGCCAGTTCCCGGGGGTCCACTGATGACGGTGAACGGCTGTTTGATTGCCGTCTGGACCGCCTCTTTCTGGTCCACGTTTAGCTGTGCGCTCAGCTTGTTGACCAGGAAAGGCACGTCCGACTGATCAACTGTTGACGCAGAAAAAGCACTTCTGTTGTAAGATTTTCGTGGTGGTAAGGTTCAGCTTAACATTTCAAGTTATGTCCCACTAAGGTGAGTGTTAAAGCATGGCATAACGTTATTCACAACACTATACAAGTAAGTCAGCGCTAGAGACTACCCAGATAATTAATGTGGCCACTGTGGGTCATCTCAGGACCATAATCTGTTTCATTTTACAGGTATTTTTAGTACCTCAGATTCACAACAAATTATTCAGTGAAAAGCCCAAAACAGTGTGCAAGTTCTCACCACAATAAGAAGCTTTCAAGCTCACAAAAAATGTCAAGTCCCAAAAAAGTGGAGAAACTGTGGCGTCACAACTGCATACTTACTGTTGTTTACAGGCTTGCGTCCCAGAGCCACATCCCTGGCCAGGTCGGAGGCACTCTTCAGGCAAGCCACACTGTACTCCATCTCCCTGCACAGTCAACAACACAACTGTTTTAGAATGTCAGCACAAACACTGAACAAACACAATTACTATAGTGCAAAAGTAATCATAACTTGAAGCATTATCAATATCAACAAGAATGCTATGTCCTACACACTTCAGTTATTATTGATTCCCTGCATTCTCACTGCATGAGGACATTTCTCAACATAAGGAGCTAGGTTCATGCATGACAATCTTGGATTTCATTTGTAAGTGTTCTAAATTCTGGTTCTATACTGGGAATATATATTAAAAACCCAAAAAAAGAAATTTTGTTCAAAATGATTTTCATATGATTAATATACTTACCCAATTCTCATAAATGCATTGACTTCAATCTCACATGCTAGATGTCGAAAAACTACTCAAATTACCTGCCCTTGCAAGGGTGGTAACCAAGCTAAAAACAGACGCCATAGCCGTTGCTATGCCCTGTCCCACCTGGTTACCCATAACCCACCGCGCACCACGTGAGCGCCGGCATCCGGAATAATAATTCGAGACTTCTCAAAAACCCTTAGGAAATAAAGTAGCGGGGATGGATGGGAGGGTATTAACTATGAGAATTGGTTAAGTATGAAAATTTACTATTGAAATTTTCCATTAAATTACATATTCTTACCCCAATTCTCATTAGTCATAAATGCAGATTGCTCCCAAAGGCGGAGGGAACTTACTTATGTCCCTGAGAGAACCTGTCCTGCAGAAACTAACGAGGGCAAGGAAATTGCCCCATCAAGTTAAGAGCAGGAGATGTCCAGGAGGTAAAAAATTAATGAACACATCATCAGACCACCAAAGAGCTGTTGGCAAAACTTCGCATAGGCAACAGGAACACCACCAGCGAGAGAATAACCCCAGGCTCTGGACTCCTGTAAAGGAACAGAGGGAGGACTGAACGCCCCACCCCCCCCCCCCCCCCACCCCCACCCTGTGTTCAATAAGCCATCACTCATAGGACTGTCCTATGAAAGTAGCAACACCTCTTATAAGAGTCAATAAAGAGAAGCCTCTTTCACCTATAGTGTAAAGAGATAAGAACATGAGCTTTTGGCTCTTAGTTCCAATTGACTGAGCGCAAATCAAAAAAGGATTTTAAAAACTCTAACCAGACAGTTAGAAAATCCAAACCGCCCGGAGCGAGAATCCTCCCGAGAGGAGGAAATTAAACACCAGAGGAGATTGACCAGGTTTCTGATTCAAGGAAATCTGGCCGAAAAACCATGAGAAAAAAAACAACGCAACTATAAGCTCCAAGGCTACAACCTCCGGTAAACCCCAACAACGCATGTGCCTCACTGCCCTTCGGGGCTGAGGCCCAGAGTAAGAAGAACAAAGTCCTACGCGTTAAACAAGGGGACGCCTCTAAAAACAAGGTCCTTTGATCATGCCCGCAAAAGCGCCATGATCAGAAGAGAGGCCTATTTGTTCCAAAATAGCTGAGATAGCCAAGACGCCGGAACCTCCAAGAAGAGGCCAAGCTGCCCAGAGCCAAAAAGAAACAGAGGTGATTAACCACCTGGATTGAGAGAGGGGCGCTAAGGAGTTGCACCCCCACTCTATACGCCAATTGGCCAAGGAGGCCAATACACAGAGAAAGTGGAGGACCATGTGCTTCATGCACCAAGACCAGAGTCAAAACCCCCGATTTGTAACACAAACAGCACAACCTCCAGCCCTGTATGCAGATGGCCAAACCCGTGTGCAAGCCCTGAGAGGTCCTGCTGAACGAGTCGGCCAGATTATAGAGCCGGCCGGGGAGAAATTCCCCTGAGAAATTGATTTAGTGTGAAAACAAGAAGGGCAAAGCCCATACGACTCACATGCTTTACACATTTTTCCTACCAAAATACATGTGACCTTGACCCAAGGTCAAGGTCATCCAAGGTCATGCAACACAAAGCTGTTAATTCAAGACATAGGAAGTACAATGGTGCTTATTGGCTCTTTCTACCATGAGATATGGTCACTTTTAGTGGTTCACTACCTTATTTTGGTCACATTTCATAAGGGTCAAAGTGACCTTGACCTTGATCATATGTGACCGAATGTGTCTCATGATGAAAGCATAACATGTGCCCCACATAATTTTTAAGTTTGAAACAGTTATCTTCCATAGTTCAGGGTCAAGGTCACTTCAAAATATGTATACAATCCAACTTTGAAGAGCTCCTGTGACCTTGACCTTGAAGCAAGGTAAACCAAACTGGTATCAAAAGATGGGGCTTACTTTGCCCTATATATCATATATAGGTGAGGTATTGAATCTCAAAAACTTCAGAGAAAATGGGAAAAATATGAAAAATAGCTGTTTTTTAGGCAACATTTATGGCCCCTGCGACCTTGACCTTGAAGCAAGGTCAAGATGCTATGTATGTTTTTTGGGGCCTTGTCATCATACACCATCTTGCCAAATTTGGTACTGATAGACTGAATAGTGTCCAAGAAATATCCAACGTTAAAGTTTTCCGGACGGACGGACGTCCGGACGGACGGACGGACGGACGACTCGGGTGAGTACATAGACTCACTTTTGCTTCGCATGTGAGTCAAAAAACCAAATCAGAATCCCGTAAACTCTGTCTGACAGGGAGTGAGAACTTGCTCCTCCCTGCTAGTTCACATAGGAAGCAACAGAAGTATTGTCCGTATGCAACCGGACATGCCTGTATATAGCCAAAAAGAAAGGCTAGTAGACTGAGAGCTACTGCTCCTAACTCCAGGCAATTGAGATGCCCAAGGAGTTGAGTCTACATCCACAGCCTCAAGACTGTAATTGCCAAAGTAGGCTCCCATCCAGACAGAGACGCATCCATGAAGCGGTCTAAGTCCGGGGGGGAACAAAGCTAGGGAAAACGCCCTGAGCGATCCAATTGGATTCCAGCCACCTACTCGCGTGGAGGAACCCACCCTGGAGGAGGACCCTCTTGTCCCAGACCTGTGAGGCCGAGTCCCAAAGAGACTTGAGGAAAGACTAGTAGAGGACCAGCATAGCCATCGATTCCATCTGACCGAGGATCAAGGCTAAGGACCTCGCAGAGGTCTGCTCTCGTGCCTGTGGCAGTGATAAGAGCCTAAAGCCTCTCTATTCTCTCCTGTGAAGGACGAACCTTCCAAGAGACAGTGTCGAACGGCAATCCCGGGTAAAAAACCTGGGATGGGGACAGCTCAGATTTTGCCTGGTTTACTGAGAACGCCAGGCAAAAAGCCTGGTTCAACACACAGGCATGGGAATTGAAAATTGTAAAAAAGGCGGAAAATGTATAACTGAAGACGCGAAGCGTCAAGTCGACGGCGCAAAGCGCCTAGCCTTACTAGGGGGGTCCGGGGGCATGCCCCCCCGGAAAAAAATTCTCCAAAGAACCCAGATGGTGCAATCTGGTGTCATCTGAGCTCCAAGTTTGCCATTAAATTCTGTTTTTAGAATCAGAGTTTTTAGTACCAATTTTTGCTTTTTTGAAGAAAAAAAAATTATATACTTATATATGTATTATACAGTGAAGTCCGGGTACAACGAATCTCAAGGGAGATAAATTTTAGTTCGTTATATCAGCAATTCGCTGTGGAGTTTTCAACCCTAAATGGTCTTAAGACAAGTTTTCCCACTCACCTTCAAATGATCGTCCCATCGATCTTTCCTTGGAGAGTACAATCTCTGCATGTTTTCAACAGCTTCATAATATAATCCATAGAGAGAGGCATAGTTCAAATGTTCACTTTACTGTCACAATTTTAGAAGTAAAATTTAAAAAGTCGTGTAAAAGCATGTACATGTACATTCTGATCAATCTCCGATCAATCTCCGGTTTCATGGTGTCCACCAGTTCTGGTGCATGTACTACCCTGGCCAAGTTTCCTCTCAAGACATCAAAGAGACCGCCCCATAGGTTAAACTCCCCATAGGTTAAACTCGGTCACTGACCCGGGTGCAGGAAGTGTTTCCTCTCTCATATGAAAGGGGAACCACCTCTCATAGCTAAAACTGAGTCAATGACCCCTAGAAAGAAGGTCAGTGTCTATAAACAAGGCCATCCAGCTATCACAATGGACCTGCCTTTGATCTCGCCTCACACACAGATCGTTGTAGCCTTGTGACTTTTAGAGACAAAGGTACACTACGAATCCTATAGCGTGCCCGCGAATCAACAGCGAGCTGTTTCACTCAAAGTTCAAGTAACTGAGGCGGGCGGTAGCAGTGCGTGAACAAAGTACGGACAGTTTTCGCGGGCTTTTGCGCAAAGGCAAAAGTAACCGGTGCTTTATTTATTTGCCTCCCCCTTTATTTTTTCGGCGGACACTTTTGCTTTTTCGGCGGAACAAAATAAAAATTCGGCGGAAATCCGCCGTTCGGCGGACAATTCCCATGCCTGAACACCATCTGAAAGTGCAGCTGGCAAGCTGATTGACTCTGATAAAAGACCAACCAGTCCCCGAGGTCGCCCAGAGACGAATAGCTCTCCAGAAACGGAGCCACTTCCTGTCTGCAGGAACGCATAAGGAAGGCTCCTGTGAGAGCACAGAGGAAAATCTCAGCCAAAGCTGTTACCTCTAGACCATGCCGTCCCACCTCCTCCGGAGAGGGAGGAGACACTGAACGAAACACCCACTTTGTGACCGGGAGCGCATCAATGCGCTGCTACTTGTCCATGAAGGAAGGGCAAGACTGAGGCTTCTGAGTAGGTTTTAACAAAACCCCGAAAAAAGCCTGACCCTTGCTTCCTGTAACCGGAGTGAAATCAAACCCCTTGAAAAGAAGGAGATCACACCTGGTGAAGACAGTGTGGGCATAGAACATCACTCACGAACTCATCTGCTCGGTGATGACCCTAGCCAGAGCTGCCAGCAGCATGGCTACGGCCCTATCCGAGGCATCCTCCCTAAACCAAAAAGAGTCCAGGGAGGATAAGATGGCTCGTATGAGAGCACAGAGGAGAGTCTCAGCAAAAGCAGATAACTCTAGACCATGCCGTCCCACCTCCTCCAGAGAGGAGAGGGAGGAGTAACATCACGAAACCCCACGTTCCCTGTGGTCTATTTGTGAAGCCAGGAGACTAGTTCCGGCGGAGCGGAAAAACTAGCCCTTGGCAACGAAAATGTCTGGATCAGATCCTGAGACTTGACATTCCAACCTATCTTCTTCCGCACTAAAAGTGAGAACGAAGCAGCCTGAAACCCAGAAGCCGGCCACTGGCTAACAGAAGGAGGAGCAGGACCATGCGCATGAAGCAGCGGAAAAGGTGTAGGCTGAAGACCACTACCCTGAGGTGCGGGTCAAACCAAGAGCTGCAACATGTGGTGGGCAATCACCGGAGACTCGGCAAATTGAAACGATTGCAAGTAAGCCCGCGTAAACCCAAAGTCATCCGCGGAAGAGGGAGGAAGAGAGACACCCTGCTCTGAATCCGCCACCCCATCCGGGAAAAAGTAAGCTGCCCCAGCATCCGCTTTTTGCATAGCAAGCCTACAAGCTATAGGCAGCGCTACACACTCTCCCTCCTCAACCGAGGAGTCCGAATCCCGACCAGCCGTTGTGTCAAAACACAAAAGGAGAGGAGACGGGGGAGGCAGCGCACTAAAACTCCTGCTGATAACACCGCCAAGAGTGAGAGTGAAAAGCGTTATCAGTCTCTGCCTGCCAACCCAAACCGCCCACCTGACGTGAGGGGGGAGAGGGGTTGGTAGTTGGCACAGCGCCCTGCCGAGAAGGAGGGAGAGTGGGGGTACGAGACAAAGCCAAGCCTGGCCAGCCCGTACCCCACCCGCTGTGCGAGAGAAGCATCCCAGTGCTGATAACCAGTCTGCCTGGTTTGAGCCACGCCACTCCCCGAGTGGGGAGGGGGGTGGTTCGTCACAGCAGTAACCCCTGGAGGGGGGAAAGACTGAATGAGACGCAACCGTAAACGACCGTCCCCCACTCGTCCACCTGCTGACGTCCTGTAGCCCTACCGCTCACCCACCCCGAGGAGGGGGGGGGTGACGGATGCTGGCTGAGGACAATGACTACTGGCAAGGTGATACTGTAGTCCGAGTCCCCACAATCCATTGTGTCAGAACACAAAGAAAGGGAAACTTGAGAGTTAAGAGCATGTTCTGTCTCCGCCTGCCACCGCCACCGCTCACCTACCCCAAGGGGGTAGAGGGGTAGGCATCCTGCCAAGCCACCCTGCCGAGAACAAAGCAGAGCAAAGCTCATTGTTCCCCGACCGCTGTGCGAGATACCCTGCCGAGAACAAAGGAGAGCCAAGCTCATTGTTCCCCGACCGCTGTGCAAGAGACTGGCCCCGGCCGTCAAAACCGGTCTGACCAGTGCGGGCAGCTAACACAGCCCCCTGCCCCAAATGGGGCAGAGGAGGAGTATGTAACATAGCTTGGAAAGGCAGTACGTGGCACCCCCGCTGAGATGACTGGCTTGAGCCACGCCGCGCCCCAGATGGGGAGGGGGGTGGCTCGTCACAGCAGTAAACCCCTGAGAGACGGGGTGAGAGACACAACCGTAAACGGCCGACCCCCACCCGTCCACCTGCTGATGTCCAGTAGCCCCACCGCCCACCCACCCCGAGGTGGGGGGGGGGGGGGGGGGGGGGCGGTGGCCGGGCAAGGACAATAGAGGCACAGACTGAGAAGACAGTCCAACAGCGCCCACCCAATCCCGCCCAGAGGGCGAGAAAGGGTGGGCCGCAGTCACAGCCCCCACCCGATCCTGCCCTGAGGGCGGGAAAGGGTGGGCCAGTGACACAGCCCCCTGCCCCCATTGAGGCAGAGTGGGAACCAGCCCAGGCTGTGACTTACCGTGCCCCCCCACTCCCCCTTCCAAACGGTAAGGGGGTCGCATGCCCGACTCAGCTGTGCTAAAAGCAAGGAGAGAGGGCAAAGACAGGCGGGGAGCAGGCCCCCTCTCCCAACGGAGAGAGTGCTTGTGAACAACCCAGTACTACCAGAGGCAGAAAGGGTTGAACCGAACTGGCCATTTGCACCAGACCACGGTGCGAAGCAGGAACACCCCCCCCCCCATCCCCCAACCCACTGAGAAATACCGGAGGTAATCAGAGTGGTCTGTGGCAGGTAGGGAGCAGGCCCCCCCTCCCGAAAGGAGAGGGTGCTTGCGAACAACCCAGAGCCACCAGAGGCAAAAAAGGGCTGAACCGAACTGGCCACTTGCACCAGACCATGATGCGAAGCTGCCAAGGAGTACACCGCCACAGTGGGCGGGCCGATCATGCCTGAAACAGCTGAGAAATAAACACATTTCATCGTTAAGTCCCCCGAAAGTGGAAGACACTGACTGGTTCTCCTTAAGAGGAGAGGAGGGCTGGAAAGAAAAAACGAAACCTTATCCGCAGGAACAGCTACTACAAAAGCAGTACTACTCGAAGGGTCGACGACCCGCACAGAAGTTTCTAAAAAGGGCTAACAGCCTTATTCACTTTCTGCCTAGCCCTAAGTTACTGCTTGCTATCGGCCATCTTGAAAATGGGCGAAATCATAGTCCACCAGAAAAGTAAATTTCTGAAGCGGCTGTAAACAAGCAGCTAACAAACAACAATTCAATTCAATAAAAAAAGGGCAGGTCTCACCAAAAGAAAGGCGAACAGGTAAAGGCCCCCCCAAGCCCATAAAGTCACAAAGACAAGGGCTAGGGAAAGCCAAGTGAGCAGACGAATTCCGCACGTCTGACGTGTGTCGTCGAAAGTCGAGAATGATTATTCCGGATGCCGGCGCTCACGTGGTGCGCGGTGGGTTATGGGTAACCAGGTGGGACAGGGCATAGCAACGACTATGGCGTCTGTTTTTAGCTTGGTTACCACCCTTGCAAGGGCAGGTAATTTGAGTAGTTTTTCGACATCTAGCATGTGAGATTGAAGTCAATGCATTTATGAGAATTGGGGTAAGAATATGTAATTTAATTCGGGTTTTAGTCTTTTACATAGGCAATGCATCAAAATCCGAGGAAGAAACCTTTCAAGAACAACAGCAATACACCACAGACCTGAAGAGCGGTGTCTTGGGAATCCACTCCACAGTGCAAGGCAGCTGAGACACCACATGGCTGTCCAGCAGCATGGCCGGCGGGTCAAATGTGGACGACTGCAGCCGCACCCTCACGCTGACCTCCCCCATTTTGTTATGCTCCACCCTCGTCACCACGCAGTGACCCACCCAGCTGACCGACAGCGACCCCATCTTCATCATGGCCGACACTTGCTCGTTGAGCGACACATCTTCTGGGATGTTGAGGCCAGGGTAGCGTACACACAGCAGGTCTAGCGGCGCGGGGACCGACTTTTCCAAGCCGAAGACGCCAAGGTCGTGGCGGGACTGGCTGTCACCGGAGAACTCTATCTGCCGCTCCTGGCAGAAGGACTCGCTCAAGGAGAACTCTCCAACAAAGATGTCATTGTCACCGTTATCACCCATGGCGTGCTCCTTGCTCCACACCACTGCTACATTATGGACGATGGCCGAAGCCTGGCTGTTCACAGCCGTTTCTGCAGCTTCCAGCGCCAGCACAGGCATCCAGCTATGCTGATAGCTCCCGTCGTCAGAGTAGAACCCCGAGGTTGAAGGCAAAGAGGTGAGGTTGGCGAAGCACTGAGTGGGGTTGGTGTGGTGCTCGACACACACGTCCAATGTAGGGGTAAGACTGAAGAGCTGAAGGCGTGGGGTGAGAATTCCGCGTTTCAGCTCGGCGGCGACCTGCACCTGTGCCACCATAGAGGTGTGGAGAGACAGGGAGAACTCGGCGAAGTGCTGGATCAGACCTCCCCTGCGCACCTCTGAGTTGACGTCCAGGGCAAAGCGACCGTCTGAGATTGAGTCGTGGACATGCTCCTGTGGACAAAATGTATGGTTTGGGATCATGAACAATGAATCATGAACAGCTGTTGTTAGACTGAACTACTTAACACACGCACACTTATGATACAGACGGATAGATGCACACATACACACACTAAATAACATGAACATCAGGGAAAACCACCCTCATTTTTTGTACTCTTCAAGCATTTACACAGACATGCACTAGCATATGCATGCGCTCACACACACACAAACGGAGGAACGTAACATGAACATCTGGGACATCGGCTACCATTTTCAACACGTTTTCTCCACAGACAAATGCATGTGTTTTCGCAGGCGCACACTCACTCAATCTCTCTCAATGGCTAGTGGTTTCTTCATGGGTTTTCACATACATGCATCTTTGGAACGCACCGAGACCGAGATAAAACCAACCTGTACAGCGGGGACAGTGGCCAGCATTTTCTCTGTGTTTTCTTCGCGCACAGCAGCCAACAGCTTCTGCCACTGGAAGGGAGGGATGTGACTGACAAAGCGATCGGCGCACAGCTCTATGCCGTCACGTCTGTTGGAGGCTGGCTGGCTGCTATTGTTGGCGTACGCAGTGTCGTAAATCCTCTCCTGCCAGCTCAGCTTCACCTGAAGAGAAACAAGTCGCATGAAGCGATATAACAACATTTAGTCAAGCTGTCGGCATCAAAGTAACAGATTAACACCAACAAATAGTCGTCGCCGAGACTATATTTCAGATAGTCTCGACTAACCACACCCAAAGACTCAGACGGGTCACGCTCGTCTCCGTGTAGAGTGCAAACGTAGTATTTAGGCCTACTTAATCTATTTTCTGTAATTCTGAGCACATTTTTTTAGAGTAAACATGACATTTGTATATATTTATGAATTCAGGAGAAATTGAAGAATACGATGCAATTATTTCTAAATCTGTCAGTGAACAATTATTTTTAATGACATCTTTAATGAGCAAACTAATTAACTAATTTTTGAGCCTCCAAGCTGAAATGCAATACCAAAGTCCGGGCTTCGTCAAAGATTACATGACCAAATTTCAACCAATTTGGTTGAAAAATTAGGGCGTGACAGTGCTGCCTCATCTTTAACAAAAAGACGGATATAACGTCATCAAAGACATTTATCGAAAAAATGGGGATATTATACTCCGGAACTCTTATGTGAAATTTCATGAAGATCGGTCCAGTAGTTTTCTCTGAATCGCTCTACACACACACACACATACATACACCACAACCCTCGTCTCGATTTTCCCTCCATGTTAAAACATTTAGTCAAAACTTGACTAAATCAGGCATGGGAATTGAAAATTGTAAAAAAGGCTGAAAATTTCTAACTGAAGACGCGAAGCGTCAAGTCGACGGCGCGAAGCGCCTAGCCTTACTAGGGGGGTCCGGGGGCATGCCCCCCCGGAAAAAAATTCTCCAAAGAACCCAGATGGTGCAATCTGGTGTCATCTGAGCTCCAAGTTTGCCATTAAATTCTGTTTTTAGAATCAGAGTTTTTAGTACCATTTCTTTTCTTTTTTGAAGAAAAAAAATATATACAGGGTCCCCACTGGTTTTTAGAAACAAAATTCCATGACTTTTCCATGACTTTCCATGAGCCTCAATAACATTTTCCATGACTAGATCCACAGGTCGCCATTTCCGAACACGCAAACTTTTTACGTCTTGTCACTGCCAGTTTTGACACTGGCTCGCTTTGCACTGAATTTGAGTCAGTTTCTACGCAGTGTCTCTTCGACAAGCAAGTCAAGCATTTGCTACGCAGTCAGATTATCGGTAATGTTTGCTGGTCCTGTCATTTCACTAAACTGGACCAGCCACTGTTTGTATCCATCTGCACTTTCGTAAATTCCGTTTCGTAACCGTCACTGTGACTTGACGAACTGTCATTTTTTTCACCGCGATACACAGTTCATTGCGAAGATCTTCCTCAGTAATTCGTTCCAATTTCGCATACTTTTTGTTGTCAAGAAACAACTCGAAAGAAAGTTTCAAACTCATCATCCTCCATCTTGCTTGTCGAAGCGCTAAAGTACTTCATCGATGCAAAAACAAAAGCAGAAAACTTCGACGAAACCGACTCAAATGCAGCGCAGACGACACGACGAGATAACGGAAGGAAGTGAGCCTCGCTTTGGCTCAAGTGCCGTTAAAAATACCGTTATTCTCGTATGCCAATACGAACGAGAAGTTGGTCATACACCTTGTGCTGGCGACGCAAATCGCTACTGGCTAGCAAAGGGGGGGGGGGGGGAGATGGCTGGGCGACGAAAATAGCCGCTGGCGTGCTAAAGCTTAATTTTTTTTTCTTTCTTACTTTTGTTAAATTCCATGACTTTCCATGACTTGAATTGAAATTCCATGACTTTCCAGGCCTGGAAAATTAAAAATCAAATTCCATGACTTTCCAGGTTTTCCATGACCTGTACGAACCCTGGATAATGAATCAAAAAATAAGAAAGGTATGCAGACCTGTTTACCCTAAACCTGAGGCAAGAGTACTTTTTCAAAAAGTTGAGTGTATTTTTCAAAAAGTTGGTGTACTTTGCAAGCAAAGCCATATGGGCTAGGCAAAACGTACGCCGTGGGTGCAAACGTGTTTGTGTAAGAATAGCATGTCTTGTGAACATCTTCAGAATTTAACTCCTTCCGATACAACAGGGATAAAACAATTTTATTTACCTGTCAGTTTATAACATTATAACCAGTGTCTTCCAAGCAGATTGATAATGAAAAGATGAAGTTCGTGAAATAACATCTGCGGTTGACAGTGGCAAGTTCATTTTTACAATCATCTCAGAAAACATTGCTTCAGCACGGACTACAGCCTTTTCTTCTGGCAGGATTTGCTTTGCGGGAATGAACTTAATAATTCCTTGGCAGCTTTCAGCGGATTTCTTTGCAGCAACCTTGTCCATGTGAGTTTTGGAACTGCAGTGTCGTTCGATGTCATATTTCCCAGCATGGGCAACGGAGAAATCTGATTTACAATACTTGCAGTGTGCATGACTTTTTCCCATAGTAGACTCCACAATTCCTGGCTCTTTCTTATATTTCTCCAAGAAAATCTGCTGCTTCTGCTGTTTAGACTTGGTACAGTCATCCGAAACTGGCACATTTTACCGCTTCATTTTGCCACGATTGTCCAGACGATCGCACGTGCCAACAACTGAACAAGGTTTCCACAGCTGAAGACTCGCTGTCATAGTTATCTCCCTTCGACCGAAACCGGTATCAGTTGTACCATCCCGTAATCAGCACACCAACACCGGAAAACGTATTGTAGACTTTTTCTTATGCGTATTTTGTGCGTGTGTCGCGTATTTGCGTACTGATATTAATTTGGCGTACAAAATACGCCCAAATCGTACTGGTAAACAGGTCTGATACATGTATTATATGGTTTAAATTTGTTAAAAAAATTGATCTGTTGAGACAAACAGGAAAATGTAACTTGTAACACAATCTGTGCAATCTGGTTTACTTTCAAACATAAAAGTTCAAGTAACTGAGGCAGTGCGTGAACAAAGTACGGAAAGTTTTTGCGGACTTTTGCGCAAAGGCAAAAGTAACCGGTGCTTTTTTTGTGTGCCTTCCCCCTTTATTTTTTCGGCGGACACTTTTGCTTTTTCGGCGGAACAAAAACAAAAAATCAGCGGAAATCCGCCGTTCGGCAGACAATTCCAATGCCTGCTAAATGTAAAAAGACAAATTTCTAAATGCATTAGGCCAACAAAAAAAAATGCTTTGGTTACGGTTTCCCGACCGACCCTAACTTTTTGGGCCGACCCTAAACTTTTTTTTTGGTCCTAAAGCTAAAAAATAAAATGAACCAAACACATACATACACAAAAAAAACCACACACACACACAAAAACCCACCGAAAACGACAACACCACGGCACAGAGAAAACATCGATCGCCGGCGAGCAGACAACAAGCCCGACAAGGGACACCACTCCGCTTTTTACAACTCCCATATCCAAGGGAAGTCAGTCTCGTGCGTTCGTTCGTTGCGCGAACGTAAAAAGATGTTGTCTGCATTTGCAATCGTATTCGGAAAGTGCGTTCATATCGAATAAACACGACTGATAAGTCGGTACTCGAAGAGTGCAACCTTGGTGGACATTTTTCATGATTTTCATCCAACTTTGGACGGCAAACTGTTCGGGATAAAATGTGTTGGGTCGACGAAAATAAGTGCCGAGCCCGAAGACTCTTTCGAACTGGACTTTGGAAAATACGGAGTGTGTTCAAGACTGTGTCGAGTACATTATTTCAATGATATTTAAGTTTTTTTGATGGAAAGACTTCTGTTTAAGAAAACTTGTATAAAGTGAAAGGAATCATCAGCTACTGTATTTTGACTAGTTTTCAATTTGTGACAATCAGTCCAGACTGCGTTCAAGACTGTTCACTAGTGGCGGGGATATAGCTCAGTTGGTAGCGCGCTGGATTTGTATTCAGTTGGCCGCTGTCAGCGTGAGTTCGATCCCAGGTTCGGCGGAAATTTATTTCACAGAGTCAACTTTGTGTGCAGACTCTCTTCGGTGTCCGAACCTCCCCCCGTGTACACTACATTGGGTGTGCACGTTAAAGATCCCACGATTGACAAAAGGGTCTTTCCTGGCAAAATTGCTTAGGCACAGTTAATAATTGTCTACCTATACCCGTGTGACTTGGAATAATAGGCCGTAAAAGGTAAATATGCGCCGAAATGGCTGCAATCTACTGGCCGTATAAAATTTCATCTCACACGGCATCACTGCAGAGCGCCTAGAACTGTACCCACGGAATATGCGCGATATAAGACTCATTGATTGATTGATTGATTGACTATACAGTTTAAAGGGTATGTCCAGTTTTCTTTTCTTAACATGAAAAAGTAATTAATATCTGTGGTTCCAAATACACCAATATGAAAATACCTCAAATATCCTGCATACACAAATATTTTTATCATTTCAAGAGGGACCAACCAAAAAAAAAACCAAAAAAAAAGTTTAATCGACCTACCTACCCTATTTTTTTTGGCCATGAAACCGTAACCAAAGCATTTTTTTTTGTTGGCCTTATTGACTCAAATGGGAGTAGCATAGCTTGGGAAGATTTCAAGGCAGCAACAAAAACAATATCCAAGCTTCCATCTGAGCACTTTCTTCATCTACATTTTGCTTGACTTCAAAAACATTTTTCTCAAATTCTCTCTCTCTGTTTAATCTAATTTGGTAAAGTATACAAATATTTTCTGCTGGTACACACGTACACAATGCAACACAAATCGCACCAAATTAGAGAAAGCATTTTCATTTTCTGTTAAGCATCCATTTCTTTTGAAAATTACCTGCTCAGAATCATAGGACACTGGCTGCATAGCAGACGGGCAGAGGGCCGTAAGCTCCACTTCTCTTTCCTCCTCCGGGACGTAGGCAGAGTTGGGGAAGCGGAGACGCAGTTTCTCTCCGTCCAGTCTCTCCACCACAGGGAAGAGAGTCAGAGGCCGTGACTGCAAAGCAGCCGCCAAGTGGACTGTGGCGTCCGCTGAAGCATAGCTGTCGGCCTGCTGTTGGCTGTGATTGCAAGCCGAGACGATGCGTGTGATGTCCTCTTGGCTGTATGGACACGGTTGCTCGGCAATGAGCGCTGTAACGAGTCGTTGTCCCACGATGCTGATGAAGCTACGCAGAGGGCTCGTCACGTTGGTGAAGCATGGCAAGTTGTGGCTGTAGTGACCTAACATTACACACACACAAATCTTAATCAAATGAGGCAGAACACTATTTTTTTGAGGATGAAATTTGCTTGCTGATTTTCAATTGTTGTTCTCTCAGGTGCCAGGAGCGATGTTCCGCATAACTCTCAGTTAGTCTTGTTGCACATGTTGTATGCACTTAGAGCCCTTACGTCCCTTTGTTTCTCAGATTCTAACATTACAAACTCACAAATGTAGAAAGGATCAAAGGAGTTGGAACAGATGTTTGAATGAATAGTAAACCATAAAGACTGGATTACATAAAAAGCTTTTAAAATGCTTCTCCTGGCACTCAAGGAGTTATTTCTTTAATGGAGACTATTGTAATTCAATCAGTCATTTCTGCTGCTGTCTGATCGTTTGTTGAAACTTGTGCTCGGTTTTATCCAGATCCTTCCAAAATATTCATTTCTAGTTTTCCATAAGTCAAGCACTGCACAACATAAAAAAAAACTGCAATCCTCAACTTACCTTGCTGTGAAGAGTCCACATCACCAGAACAGACAAACTGCTGTGGAGGGAAGATGTTTTTCAGCTCTTCCAGGGCCACGCTGGACTGAGGGTGGTTTTCGGGCGAGGCCACGACTTTCTGCACGATGTCATGACGACCTGTGAGAGCACTGTTGACCGCCTGGTTCCACAGCTCTGTCAGGACGTCAAAGTGGTCCAGTGGTTTGACCTCCTGGTCGCGCATGTAGCCGAACACGCACATGCACACCATGCGGCACGTGCACACCTGCAGACAATAATTCTATTGTGACCGAGCTTTAGTATGTTGATATTTCATGAAGTGCACAAACAACTGCAATTATGGAAAGTAAACCTGCAGGGAGAGGGAGGGGGGGGAGAGAGAAGGGGAGAGAGAGAGAGAGAGAGAGAGAGAGAGAGAGAGAGAGAGAGAGAGAGAGAGAGAGAGAGTGAGTGAGAGAGAGAGAAGGGGGGAGAGAGAGAGAGAGAGAGAGAGAGAGAGAGAGAGAGAGAGAGAGAGAGAGAGAGAGAGAGAGATAAGGGGGGAGAGAGAGAGAAGGGGAGAGAGAGAGATGGTATTTTGTGATGTAGCACACAACTAGTGTTGAAAATATGCAAACATGGAAGAAGAAAAAAATCATCAGCAGACAGGCTTTGCTGAGAAGTCTTTTCAGTCTCACACACAGTAACTTAAAAATGTCATACTTTCTCTCGCAAACTCTTAATTTTATGACAGGAAACGACCCAGTGCCACCTCCATTCCTTCAAACATACACACACAGATGTGCACACAACAATCAACAGCATTTTCTCACTCACCTTGTTTCCCTCCAAGAAGGGCTTGGTGAGGGCCACAGAGTTAATAGCGTCAGCCGCGTGCTTGGACTTCCACGCCTCCATCTTGCTCACGTTCGGCACCGCCTGCTGCAGCAAGGGAGTGCACTGCGGAAAAGCGGCGAGCAGCTGCTCGGCCACCTGGTGATTGGCCATGATGAGCAGCTCCTGCACCAAGTAGTGGCCGCACATTGCCGCCAGCTCCACGGGGGTCAGCTCGGGGTCAAGGTGAGCGTTACCTTTACGTTGCTTGCGCCGCATGTGGGCAATCTGGAACAGCACCAGCACGCAGCTCTTCAGGTAGTCGTTCTCCGCCCCCTGGATGTCCTGCAGGATGCTGTCGATGTCGCGGTGGGAGAAGCGGTGTTTGGAGTTGATGACGGTGCGTTGGACTGAGGTCTCCGTAACGTGCCACTCCTCTCCGCCTCCCGCCACAGTTATGAAGACGGACAGTGCGCAGCGGTCACTTCCCGTCTGCAGACTGCACAGGTCTTTGCTGAGCCTCTCCGGCAGCATGTGGATTGGGTCGCGCCCAATCGGCAGAATGGACGAGCCTCGCTGCAGAGCTTCCTTGTCCAGGGCGGAATCTTTCTCCACAAAGCTCGCAACGTCGCTGATGTGAACACAAACCTGGTAGGACGTGTCCGACTTCTGGTCGATGCTGAAGGCCACCTCAAGGTCGCAGGCTTCTGGTGTGCCGATGGTGAAGCACCAGGTGTCGGTCATGTTGATGCGCGAGTTGTAGACCTCTGTGGGTAGCGTAGAGCTGCTGAAACGAGAAGCTACCTCTTGCATGACCTGGCTGCTGAACTGTGACGGCAGGTGATGCTCTATGTCCACGATGTTAAGGGATGAAGACAAGTCATGACCAGCAGGAATGACGCCCACAACCACGCCCAGAGGGTTGAAGAATCCAGGCAGCCACTTGAGGTAGCGCACCACAAACAGCTTCTCCTCTGCGTCGTTGGCTTCCACTTTCTCATAGTGGCTGAAGGCGAGGGTTTTGTCGGCGCTCAGCTGGTACACGCACACAAAGCCTTTCTTGACACGCTGCAAGTGCTTACGGAGGACCACATTGTAGACTCGAGGAACGCCGGGGTTGATCGGAACTAGCAGGCCCGTGTTTGACGTGTCTGCCGAGCAAACAAACGAGCGACAGCGATGATCGATGGCTCGCTGGGTAATGCCCGCCACGCGTCCCTGGCTCTTTTCGCTTCTCTCTTCCTCCTCATTATCCGCTGCAGGCAACATCTCCACCACAACCTTGTCCTTGTCGAAAGCTCGACCGCGACGCAAGGAGCCCTTGATTTCAATCTCCTGAACGGGATCCAATGGATCCAGAACCATTGCCACACATGTGTCCCCCTTGATGCTGACGGAGCAGCGCTTGAATCGCTCTGGGTGGTTGTGAAGTGCAGCGTCCAGGGTCTTCTCCATGTAGTTGTAGTACTTGGTGACCGTGCTGCTGTCTTTGTCTCGGTCCTCGTAGATCTCGGCGTCCCCGTCAAACTCTTGACCGGCTGCCGCTGCCTGAAGCATCTTTTTGCGCTTGTCTTCATCCGCCCGACCTGTGTCATAGGTCAACACTGCCTGTCCGATCTCCTCCACAACACTCACACACTCCACTTTCAGTGGTTCTGTTTGAGCGCTGCTTCCCAACGACTCTTGAGCTAGCTGCAGCAGGATCTCATCCGGCACCAGTGACACGTCCTTGGCCTTGTCCTCCTCGCTCATGGCCTTGGTGACCTTAACCTTGCTGAGGGGCTTGAGAGGGGCCGGGGGGACAGGAGAGGAAGAGTGTCCGTTGAACTTCACAGGCTCTGGAGCAGTGTAGGCAGGGGTGGAAGCGGTAGTGGTAGTGCTGCCAGCAGTGCTGTAACTTGAAGAAAAGTCATCGATGTAGATGTCCTTGTGGGCACTGTAGTCGCCAGCATTGTTGACGTTTGTGTTGTAGCTGGACGAGGCAGGTTGTTGCTGCTGTTGTTGTTGCTGGGGCCGCATGGAGGAGCTCGGGGACTGTGGGTTCTTAATCAGGTCTGTCACCTCCTTCAGACGTCGGCCCATTTCAGACATCTGCAGGTGCACCACCTGAGAAAAGGCAAAACCGTCATCAGCACAAAAACAATAGTGGAACACCCCTTTTCAGATCCCAGATCCCAGACCCCCCCCCCCCCCCCCCCATTTCAAGACCTTGTTTTTTCTCTCAAGATTTTCTGCTCATAATAATTATCTGTAAATTTACCTCCACGTTAAGACTCCCTCCTTAAAACCTGAATAAATCTCAGATTTCTTGAGGTCTTAAAAAAGGGGGTTCCACTGTATGTACACATGAAAGCAGATGACCATGAAACGAAACGATTCTTAAGCAGCTCACAAGACCTGTAAATTATAATTATACATGTATACCAACTTCGGCATCTTTCTGCAAACTTCAGGGACGAGAAATGAAGGAAGCAACACAACAGTATCTCATGCTGCCATGTCCATAATGCAATCCCTCACCATTTCTCTACCTTATTTTTGTTAATTCCTTCTTTTTTTCTGGTAACACATTGTAAAGTAATTTCAACAGCTGCTTCTTCATGGCAATGTTACACTAGCTCCTGTGAGGAAGCCAGGGCTAAGGTGCATGAGGAAGTTACCACCCCAACCAGCTGCGGGGTAGGATTGGTTGAAACTGAGGTTTGTGTGTGATTTCAACCAATCTGGCTCCGCGGCTGCCTCCCGTTTGGGTGGTAACTTTCTCGTGCACCTCAGCCCTGCTCTCTTCTGCAACCCTTCATCCACCCCTCCCCCCCACCACACCCCCCCCCCCCACCCCAAAAGAGCACTACAAGCACATCTAACGGAAGACCGAACGCTCTGCAAACCTGAGTCTTGATGCTGTCATTCATTGTACAGTAATTTCAGTAGCTTCTTCTTCAGTGCAATGCTACACCAGCTCCTGTGGGAAAGCCAGCCCTCTTCTGTAACCCCCCTCCCCCACCACAATGCCTAAAGAGCATTACAGCCACCAACCCACCATCTAAGGGAAGACAGCATGCTCCGCAAACCTGAGCCATGATGCTGTCCTTCATTGTACAGTAATTTCAGTAGCTTCTTCTTCAGTGCAATGCTACACCAGCTCCTGTGGGAAAGCCAGCCCTCTTCGGTAACCCCCTCCCCCACCACAATGCCTAAAGAGCACTACAGCCACCAACCCACCATCTAAGGGAAGACAGCATGCTCCACAAACCTGAGTCTTGATGCTGTCATTCATTGTACAGTAATTTCAGTAGCTTCTTCTTCAGTGCAATGCTACACCAGCTCCTGTGGGAAAGCCAGCCCTCTTCTGTAACCCCCCTCCCCCACCACAATGCCTAAAGAGCTTTACAACCACCAACCCACCATCTAAGGGAAGACAGCATGCTCCACAAACCTGAGTCTTGATGCTGTCGTAGTTCATGTTTGGCGGGTGGATGCTGCGCATGTTGTGACAGTGCTTCATGTAGGTCCTCCAGATGGTGATGCACTCGCCAATGGCGCACAGAGCCACGGGGTCCCCCACCACCGCCACCAGCGACTTTGTGCGCGTCAGGGCAGTGTTCAACAGCTTGGAGTCCGACAAGAAGGCGAAGTCCGCCACGCCACCGACGGACTCAGCTTCCATGAGGGCCCTGGCGACATGCTCGCTCTCCAGCAGGTTTCTGGTGCGCACAGTGGAGATGAACAACGCGCGGAACTCTTTGCCTGTACAGAGGTACACACAAGTGGTCAGGATCATACAACAAATCTTACACTGTCCATTGGAGGAGACAATTTGAAGAAACCTAAAGACCTTCCTTAATTGAGCCCAAAGTGTTTTTTCTCTCAAAAATTCAGTGCTAAAGCTTCGTGCATCAAGCTTCGTAAAATGGACTTCACAAAGTTGACTTCAACCAATTAAACACCCTCTCCACACCCTTGTAATGGAAATAAGAGTTTCTACATTAACAGCGATGAGTTTTGACATCAAGATTACTTCACCTATGTACACAAACCAACAACCCAACAGATATATTTGCAATATTATTGCATACTTTATCACAACGAACAGGGCCCTCAGCTACAAACAATAGTAAATACTAGTTGAGGCACGTTTTGCTTCAGGGCAATGCTTACATTTACCTAGAGATAAAACTCAAACTTAAAGAGTTGTTATAATAATGTCTAATGTTCTTGAAAGCAAATTGAAATCACATGTGCAAAACAACCAATGGGACTGAAATGTGTCAGTGTCAATGAAAGACGTTTGTGAACATACCTTGGATGTTCTGCACTGTTTCCACGTTGACCTTGCGAAGGTCGTGTCGTCGTTTGCTTTTCAGGATGTAACGAATCTCCTTGACCTGAAAAACACCACAACATACACAATAACTGACCGACTGTCACACTCTTAGACATCAGTTTCTTTCTTGACTACACAATGACTTTTATAGAATGGGTGCAAAGTATTCATCAATATCATCTATGAGTAATGATTGACTATCAGCACTAGACCTTCCCATCTATCTGTCACATCCTTCTGTTAATACAGTGGAACCCCCCTTTTAAGACCCCCCCAACATTTAAGACCCCCTCCCTTTTAAGAGCGTATTTTCTCAGACATTCTATTCAAAACCTCTGTAAATTTAAACCCAAATTAAGACTCCCTCCTTTATAAGACCTGATTTTCTTCAACTTTTGAAGGTCGTAACAGGGGGTTCCACTGTAATATGCAAGTCATCATGATGACAAATGAAGTCCATTTCTAACAAACAAATGAGTCTTCCTGTACTAACCTGGTCGTGGTAAGGCGTGACAACGCCGATCTCCTCAGGCGTGGCAGCCCCCCACTCTCTGGGCCAGTCGTCAAGAAGCTCGATGACACGTTCCACCACCTCCGAACTCTCCGCCCGGTTGTAGAAGGATGTGCTCTCCTTATCCTGAACCTCGCGACCTTGAACTGCGTAGTACAGCAACGGGGTCCACTCCAGGACGGACGGGATGTTGGCAGCTGCTGTCAGCTTGTCTGGACCTCCGTAGAACACCGCTGAGATGAAGCGAAGAATCTCCATCTGGAACGGGGTGACAAGGAAATGAGCATGGTGTAGAAAAGAGTTGAAAAGCCCTCTTTCTTTTCTCCCTGATAAAACGAGTTTCCATTTCCAAGAAAAATACAAAGCAAAGTCAGCACAAAGATTTCTTCTTTCCTTAATTTTGACCCCCCAAAAAACACACAACTGAGAGAGCTACAGTAAGCCTCAGCTAAATTTGCATTGCTCTGGTGAACTGATTTCTTAGAGTCTTAGCAATTTGTTTCCTACAAGACACACTCCACCTCTGTCTTTTCAATTTTAATTTCAAATAAGGATACTCGAATTTTATTAAATATGAAGTTTACTTTCTGCACTGTTACCTTTGTGCGGTAGTTGATGCTGAGGAAGATGTTGAGGGGGTTGAAGCGCGGCCTTTCCTGCAGTTGGTGGTAGAACTCAAAGTAGTACAAGTACAGGCGCTCTAACATGGACATGCCGAAGTTCTGACGTCTCGCCTCACCTGAGTACACCTGTAAATAGACCAAATGTCATCTTTAGCCAAAGGTAGAACTCCCAGTTTTGCTGGCATTGACACCATGAACTCCCACCCGAGTACCGTATTTTCGGGACCATAAGGCGCTTCGGTATAAAGGGGGCAACCCCATTTGTAAGGTTAAAATGTGGAGAAAAAAACAACACAATAGGCGCTTCTGGTGTATCGGCAACAACTCAAAGGAAGAAAACAGTGAAATCACTAGAGAGGGAGTGTTATATTTCCTTGTATAGCGACGTGGGTACATGTACTCTTCTTTAGCCATTATAATCACAAAAGTATGGTAAACATGCTATAAGTGTTGCGTTTAGCAGATGGCAGAATCAAAACTCAAAGTAGTAAAACTACAGATGCTTTGAAGGTTCTAAATGAAATGAAACCATACAAGTACCATTTCCAGCACTAACTTGATGTACATTCTCAATCAGCCAAACAATCTGGTCAAAGTTTGGAACTACACCTACCGCTAAAACTGTATGTTGAATGTAAGGCTTCTTTTTAAGCCTACTGTCTATATGATACTTACCGAGACAGTACTATTCTTGCACATTATCTATTATAGGCCGAAAAAATTGGACAAAACGCTGAGTGGGTACAATTATCTCCCATAACCATGCGCCACCGTGGATCCCAAGCACTGTCCGAGTGCTTCCCCCTTACAGGATGTAGGTGGCGCGTCCTCTTTCTTTATGAGCTGCAGACCCTCAAAAAGCCCATAACATATCAAGAGGGGAGGCGGGAGGGAAACTCTAATAGTACTGTCTCGGTAAGTATCATATAGACAGTAGGCTTAAAAAGAAGCCTTACAGTCAATATAACACTTACCTCGACAGTACTATTCTTGCACAGAATACCAGAGTGGTGTGAGGGTGATATGTAGAGTATTAAACTCCTTAATCAAAATCACTTAAATCCAAGGATTAAGATACCCAGGCAATTTTCGAACAGTACTACCGTAAAAGAAAATATACCCAAGAAACATACCTTAGACTGACGTGACCATGCTAGCAACCACTGCTGTGTGGTGAACTCAATGTCAAAGTCCAGGCCACTCAAAGCTTGACTACCACTGAGTCTACGGCAAGTGGCTAAAGCGATGAGGAACAATTAGTCTTAAAAATCAGCAACTTGATACTGATGCCTGCCAGGGGTTCAAACTCATTGCTACGCAGGAGTTTGAGGACCAGAAAGACATCCCCCTTGGGAAATGAAACCCGAGGTTTAGACACCGCTGCATTGCTAATACCCGAAAGGACATTAGCGATGAGGGAGGACCTGATCAAGTGTTCAGTTCTGCGACCAGTAGCGGCCGCAATCGTGGAAGCGATGGCAGATCTGTATCCAAGAAGAGTCTTAGAAGAAAGACTCTTCTTTTGATACACTTCCACCAGGAAGTTGGCCAAGTCCTGTGTTGAGGGATAAAGCGGCTTTATCCCCTTGGACAAGGCGAAGGTGGCCCAAGCTCTCCAGCGTAAGTCGTAGAGCTGATTAGTTGATCGCCTCTTAGCGTTCAAGGAAAACTCTACTGAACTCTTGTGCAATCCTAGTGCAAGCAGTTTGGAGCGCACAAGAGCCATGCGGTCAAGCACAGACTCTCTGGACGTGGATGAGGGAGGCATGATCGAGGCTGGAGCAGACCTCCCCCGTCCAGATCCAGAGGTAGAGGGTCTACGTGGGTGAGACCGCGAAGATCTGGAAACCACGGAGCTGTTGGCCAGTAAGGCGCGACCAAAATCAGTCTTGGTCGTTCCTGCAGATATTTTGCCAGCACCCTCGGAATCAGAGATGTCGGGGGATAGGCGTAAGCATCGAGGAGCCTCCACAAGAGAGTGAATGCGTCCAAGTGGAACGCATTCATGTCTCGAAAGGGGCTGACGTACCTGGGAAGCCGAGCGCTGAATCGAGTTACGAACAGATCGATCAGAGGACGGTCCCACCTTGCCCACAGACGCTGTAGAACGTTGTGAGCGATGGTCCATTCTGTGGAGAGAACCTGATCGCCCCGACTGAGAATGTCGGCCAGGGCGTTCAGTTTCCCCGGAACGAACTGGACTGACATCCGGACCTGATTGGTCTGGCACCAGAGCAGAATCTCCTCCGCCAACAGGGAGAGGGACCGAGAATTGGTGCCCCCCTGGTGGCGAAGGTAAGCTAAGCATGTGGTGTTGTTGTCCCCGTTGAAAATCAGAGGGGCCAAGGACAGGCCGAATGGGAGGGCCCGAAACTCGAACACCGTGCCCTCCCAAACGAACCGGAGCAGATGTCGGTACCCCGGGGCCACCAGGATGTGGAAGTAAGCATCCTGGAGGTCCCAGACATGGCCCAATCGTTTGGCCGGATGGCCAACCGGACCGACGAAGGGGTTTCCATCTTGAACTTGCACCTGTGAAGGTACAAGTTCAAGGTGGAGAGGTCCAACACCGGCCTGAACCGGCCGTCCTTTTTGGGGACGGTGAACAGGCGGGAGCAGAACCCCAGAGAAGGCTGAGAAAGGGGGTAGACCGCCTTCTTCTCGACCAACGAGTTCACCTCGTCCTGAAGAGCCTGCCATCTGGCAGGCTCTCGAGGAGGGGGGAACGTCCAAGGTAGAGCGGACAATGGAGGTTGTGACGACAGCGGTAGAGAAAACCCCGACCACACCACCCTCAAGAAAAACTGGTTGGAGACCAGTCTGCCCCACATGCCGCGGGCCCGAAAAAAAGGGAACCGCCGGACGAAAGAGGGGCAACTTGAGGGGGCGTCAACGTAGGGCCGGGACTCACTGAAAATTCTGCTGGCGGGCAGGCGCAGGCTTGCGACCACCCCCCCTGGTGGTGCTGCTTCCCCTTACCTGTCTGAGCACCCTTCGTCTTGCTTGGGAACGCAACAGGCGCCTAAGAGGAGGAAGAAGGAGGCAGTGAAACTGGCTTCTTCTTCTTCTTCTGAGGCTGGGAGCTGGAGGTGACTGTAGCACTTCTCTTACTCCCCGCCGCCGTCGCCGAAGCAGCGAGGCCAACCATCAGAGAATCAGTGTTCCTCTGGCGTGTGGACTCCACCACAGAACGAACAGTGTCCGGATGAAAGAGGGAAGAAGGCTGAGGAAACGTGTTCCTCAGACTCTTCCTCATATCCGGAGGCACTATAGAAGTAGGCAGAAAATGATCACGGAACAGGGCCAATAAAGTGGACCAGTGTTCCAATGGCCAATTCTGCCGCAGACGTCACGCACGATCGCACGGCATGCAAAGCCCGATCCACTCGAACCGTGTCAAGGACCCGAGTGGAATCGGACTCTGCCCGATTGGGAGGGTCCAACAGTGTGGACAGCGTGCTCATCCATGTCAAGGCCTGTGATTGGGCCTCGACTGTGGAAGAAACGGTGGCCTCAAGATTGTGGAACGAAGCAGAGCTCAGTTCCACCTTCTTGACCGAAGGCACCTCCCCAACGAACACATCACCGTCAGCCCCACCCTAAACACTCGAAGTCTGGAAAGGGAGAGTTCGAGAGTCAAAGGGAAAAGGGAGGGACGAAACAGATTGGACACGAGGAAACAGTGGAGGTGCGCCTCCCGAAGGAAAGCATGGCACTGAACCCGCGTCCTCCCGAGGAACATAGGTCGCGTTTGCACGTGAATCTGTACTCCTCAGGCGATGTGCTGCCGCTTCCACCGTGGCACTTAGACTAGGGTGGAACGCGAATTGCCGGCGGCCGGATCGTTCATAAAACGAGCCGCCGGCAGACGCGGCGTGAGCCTCCCGCGCCCGGGCCGAAGCGGACTCAAAGGACGAGAGGGCGTCTCAGGGAAGGACGTCCTGAAACTGTTCAAACGTCCTTCTAGCTGTGCGAGGACGAGCCTCCTGCCTCTCGTCCTCAGACCCCGGGTCCACGTCCTGTGTGTCAACACTAGACGACAGACGCTTAAGAGAGGCATCCGTGACGTCAAGACGCCGCGTGATGTCTGTCATGTACTGTTGGAAAGTACGAAGCATAGCTTCGGAAGTTCCATCAGAAACCGGCAAGGGTAGAGTTTCAGTGTTAACCTCAGGGCGACCCTGATCCTCCTCCCTATCGTCCTCCGACTCACTCTCCTCTTCACTTCCCGACAACTCCTCAAAAGCAGGAGTGTAGGGAGCTTGAGGGGGAAGAGCCGAAAGCGATGAAGCAGGCTGTGAAGAAACGCCCACAGAAGCAAGAGGCCGCGAAGACCCCTGCCCCAAAGACGAAACGTCTCCAGCAGCCGAAGGGGGAGAAAAACAACAACCCTGCGACTGTTGGGTCAGCCCAGCCAACGAACCCCCGCCATTTATAGACTGAACAGGAACCCATCGGGTCTGATCAGAAAAGAAATGGTCCGGTCCGGTCGGGGGTGCCGATCCGGTCCGGTAGGGTGGTCCGGTCCGGTGCCGTACCATCCGGAGGTCCCGTTCAGCACCGAACCATCGTACCCACAGAAGTGTTCGGGTGGTTAGGTCCGGACGTGGACATACCGTACCATCCGGACCCGTAGGTCCGGTGGTCCGGTATGGTCCGGTTCGGTGCCAGACCATCCAGACCAACAGAGGTGGTCGGGTGGTCCCGCACCGGACCATCCGGACCCGTAGGTCCGGACCCGTAGGTCCGGTACCATCCGGAGGTCCTGTTCGGCACCGAACCATCCGTACGCACAGAAGTGTTCGGGTGGTTCGGTCCGGGCGTGGACGTACCGTACCATCCGGACCCGTAGGTCCGGTTCGGTGCCAGACCATCCGGACCAACAGAGGTGGTCGGGTGGTCCGGACCGGTCCGGTAGGGTGGTCCGGTGTTCCGGTCCGGTGTTCCGGTCCGGTCCCGTACCATCCGGAGGTCCCGTTCGGTACCGAACCATCCGTACCCACAGAAGTGTTCGGGTGGCTCGGTCCGGACGTGGACACACCGTACCATCCGGACCCGTAAGTCCGGTATGGTCCGGTTCGGTGCCAGACCATCCGGACCAACAGAGGTGGTCGGGTGGTCCGGTCCGGACCGGACCACCGGTCCAGCACCGGACCATCCGGACCCGTAGGTCCGGTCCGGTCCCGCACCATCCGGAGGTCCCGTTCGGCACCGAACCACCCGTACCCACAGAAGTGTTCGGGTGGCTCGGTCCGGACGTGGACATACCGTACCATCCGGACCCGTAGGTCCGGTTCGGTGCCAGACCATCCGGACCAACAGAGGTGGTCGGGTGGTCCGGACCGATCCGGTAGGGTGGTCCGGTGTTCCGGTCCTGTGGTCCGGTCCCATACCATCCGGAGGTCCCGTACGGCACCGAACCATCCGTACCCACTGAAGTGTTCGGTCCGGACGTGGACCTACCGTACCATCCGGACCCGTAGGTCCGGTGGTCCGGTATGGTCCGGTTCGGTGACAGACCATCCGGACCAACAGAGGTGGTCGGGTGGTCCGGTACCGGACCATCCGAACCCGTAGATTCGGTCCGGTCCCGTACCATCCGGAGGTCCCGTTCGGTACCGAACCATCCGTACCCACAGAAGTGTTCGGGTGGCTCGGTCCGGACGTGGACATACCGTACCATCCGGACCCGTAGGTCCGGCATGGTCCGGTTCGGTGCCAGACCACCCGGACCAACAGAGGTGGTCGAGTGGTCCGGTCCCGACCGGACCACTGGTCCGGTACCGTACCCTCCGGACCCGTAGGTCCGGTGTGTTCCGGTTCGGTGCCAGACCACCCAGACCAACCGAGGTGGTCGGGTGGTCCGGTCCCGACCGAAACACTGGTCCCGTACCGTACCATCCGGACCCGTAGGTCCGGGGGGTCCGGCAAGGGCCAGAGGTACTGTCCCGCACCGGACCCTAAGGTCCGGTACGGTCCCGTACCATGGGTCCCGTCCGGACCAAACCCGGAGGTCAAGTCCAGTCGGGACCCGTGGGTCCGGTTCGATCCCGACCCGTAAGCCTGGAACGTTCCGGACCCTTGGTCCGGACCATCCGTCACCCGAACACCAGACGCTAAGGAATGGCGTGGGGTCAAGACGGTCCGGTCGGAGGTGTCGGTCTGAGCAACAGAAACAATGTTCCCGTCGCCCTGACCATTCGACAGAAGTACCACGTTCTGTCGAACACCTCCACGTCCAGTAACTAGTCGGCCGGAGCGTTTCAAGAGGGACAGCCACCAGTCACACGGACGTCAGAGGGAACCGTAGTAGCAGTGGTCGTAGGCACGAAGCCTGAAACCCCTGCCCCCACAGGACCGCCCTGAACGGGGTCAATTCGCATCCCAACCCCAGCGGGGAGGGAATTCAGAGACCCCGTCATCTCCTCCGATCTCCCCCCCCAGGAGGCCGAAACTACTGTCAAAACAGCAGCAGACGACCCAGCGAGGGAGTTCAGAGGAGGACCCGTGTCCCTCCTGGCTTCCACAGCGGTGGAAACCGAGGAGGGCACAGGAGAGGCACCGGAAAAAGAAAGATTTTAATGCCAACTGCACCCGGTGTTCCCAGGCGGTCACCCATCCAAGTACTAACCGGGCCCGACGTTGCTTAACTTCGGTGGTCGGACGAGAACCGGTGTTTTCAACGTGGTATGGCCGTTGGCTGTCAAAACCTGAGTCTCTCCAGTAGCCCCTAGATCGGATTCACCAACCCCCAAAGAGGGTTGGGAATCGACCTGCCCCCGGATTCGAGCCAGGGGGGAGAAGGAAACCTTCCCCCCAGGCTTGAAACCGGGAGGAGCTGAAGCCTGAGACTGAGGGCCGGACAACGGCGTCGAAGGGGGGGAAGCCTGTTCCACTGAAGGAGAAGGAGAAAGAAGCTTTTTCTTTCCCCTCGACCTTCCCCGAACCTTCGACGGCGCAGCCCCGCCCGAAGTCCCAGGCTCAAGCCCAGCCTGTTTGAGCAAGCTCGCATTGAGCTTGCTCAAACAGGCTTTCTCCGCCCTCCCTCGCCGCAAACGCAAAGCGTTTGGGGAGGGAGAGTCGGAGCGCCGAAAGATCCCCTTCTCCGTGCGTAAAACATGACGCTGGGCGCCCGGAGAAGGGTTGCCCCCGGCAGACTCTGGTTCCGTAGAACCAGAGCCCAAAACAGGACGAGACATCCTACCTCGCCCTGTACGTACCCTTAAAGACCGAGAATTAACAAAATTCAAAGAAAATTTAGGTCAATACTCAAGTGAATGCGGCGAAACGAGAAGCAGACGACCGGTCACCACGAAGTAGGACGGGAGGCACGCCGAGTCCGCCACACAAAAACGGAGGCACAAGTTGAAGGAAACACAACGTAGCCTCAAGCCAGAAGTGGAATAACACACAATAATCCAACAGGTGATAGTCCACACAGAAAAGGAGCCTCTTAGTCCAAAATAATCCGGGAGCGTAGCAGAAACACAGCCGGTCTGACACGCGCGAAAAAAGAAAGAGGACGCGCCACCTACATCCTGTAAGGGGGAAGCACTCGGACAGTGCTTGGGATCCACGGTGGCGCATGGTTATGGGAGATAATTGTACCCACTCAGCGTTTTGTCCAATTTTTTCGGCCTATAATAGATAATGTGCAAGAATAGTACTGTCGAGGTAAGTGTTATATTGACAAGAGCTTCATCGTCAACATACAGTCTTTAGCCTTAATATCAACACCTTTCATTTTGGTAACAATCTTCCCGGCCGCGGCCGCCTGGTGGGTTAAGTGTGGAGATTTTTTCGATCTCCCAGGTCAACTTATGTGCAGACCTGCTTGTGGCTTATCCCCCTTCGTGTGTACATGCAAGCACAAGACCAAGTGCGCACGGAAAAGATCCTGTAATTCATGTCAGAGTTCGGAGGGTTATAGAAACACGAAAATACCCAGCATGCTTCCTCCGAAAGCGGCGTATGGCTGCCTAAATGGCGGGGTAAAAACGGCCATACACGTAAAATTCCACTCGTGCAAAAACACGAGTGTACGTGGGAGTTTCAGCCCACGAACGCAGAAGAAGAAGAAGAAGGTAACAATCTACTAGGGATGAAAGTCGCTTGTTCATTTCAATGATTGTTACTCTCTGCGGTGCCAGGAGACTCTCACTTACTCTATTACATTCTTATATGTCGAAAGCATTCACAGCGCTTACTTCCCTTTGTTTTTCAGATTTCTTCTTCTTCTTCTTCGTTCGTGGGCTGAAACTCCCACGTACACTCGTGTGTGTTTTTTTGTTGTTGCACGAGTGGAATTTTACGTGTATGACCGTTTTTTACCCCGCCATTTAGGCAGCCATACGCCGTTTTCGGAGGAAGCATGCTGGGTATTTTCGTGTTTCTATAACCCACCGAACTCTGACATGGATTACAGGATTTTTTCGTGCGCACTTGGTCTTGTGCTTGCATGTACACACGGGGGTGTTCGGACACCGAGGAGAGTCTGCACACAAAGTTGACTCCGAGAAATAAATCTCTCGCCGAACGTGGGGACGAACTCACACTGACAGTGGCCAACTGGATACAAATCCAGCGCGCTACCGACTGAGCTACATCCCCGCCCTATGTTTTTCAGATTTGATTTTCCTCTGAAAGATGCTTGCTACTCAAAAACAAAGGAAACCTTGTGCCCTACACTCATGCAAAAACTACGCTAAGGGTTTTCAGACTAAACTCGTACCTTAGGACTGATCTGCATATGATCCCACAAAAACTACGCAAAGGGTTTTCAGACAAAACTCCTACCTTAGGACTGATCTGCATATGATCACACAAAAACTACGCTAAGGGTTTTCAGACAAAACTCCTACCTTAGGACTGATCTGCATATGATCACACAAAAACTACGCTATGGGTTTTCAGACAAAACTCCTACCTTAGGACTGATCTGCATATGATCACACAAAATCTACGCTAAGGGTTTTCAGACTAAACTCCTACCTTAGGACTGATCTGCATATGATCCCCAGTCAGCACCACGCATGTTTTCTCCGTGGCCAAGCTCAGAGGCATGACCGTCTCGCACTCCAGCGCCTGGGCCGCTTCGTCGATAAAGATGTGAGTGAACGCTCCCTTCAGCTTCATGACCGTCAGATACAGCGACATCTCCACCGTGGTCACCACCACGCGATGCTGCTGCACCACGTTGGCCGGGGGGACCTCAAAAGAGTTGCCGTCTGGAGAGTAGCAGCAGTACTTGCGTGTGCTTTCCGGTATAGAGTTGATGCGCCGCTCCTTGGTCACGATGCGCAACAGCAGCGACTGGCTGTTGGGTGTCTTGCGCAGGTAAGGGTCCAGGTGTTTGGTCACGTACAGGTCTGCCGCACTGTAGGAATAGTCAATGTGGAGAGGTCAGTTTTGTCAAACAATGCAGTGTTGGGTTAGATGAGAAAAAGAACAAGATAACAAATAAGTCGCGTAAGGCGAAAATACAACATTTAGTCAAGTAGCTGTCGAACTCACAGAATGAAACTGAACGCAATGCAACGCAGCAAGACCGTATACTCGTGGTCCACCGCTCACGGCATAGGCAGTGAAATTGACAAGAAGAGCGGGGTAGTAGTTGCGCTGGGAAGGATAGCACGCTTTTCTGTACCTCTCTTCGTTTTAACTTTCTGAGCGTGTTTTTAATCCAAACATATCATATCTATATGTTTTTGGAATCAGGAACCGACAAGGAATAAGATGAAAGTGTTTTTAAATTGATTTGGAAAATTTAATTTTGATAATAATTTTTATATATTTAATTTTCAGAGCTTGTTTTTAATCCGAATATAACATATTTATATGTTTTTGGAATCAGCAAATGATGGAAAATAAGATAAACGTAAATTTGGATCGTTTTATAAAACAATTTTTTTTTTAACAATTTTCAGATTTTTAATGACCAAAGTCATTAATTAATTTTTAAGCCACCACGCTGAAATGCAATACCGAAGTCCGGGCTTTGTCGAACATTACCCGACCAAAATTTCAACCAGTTTGGTTGAAAAATGAGGGCGTGACAGTGCCGCCTCAACTTTCACGAAAAGCCAGTTATGACGTCATCAAAGACATTTATCAAAAAAATGAAAAAAACGTCTGAGGATATCATACCCAGGAACTCTCATGTCAAATTTCATAAAGATCGGTCCAGTAGTTTAGTCTGAATTGAAAATTTTAATCTAAATTTTAATTTGATTATATACTTACCCAACTCACATACAGCAATTTACTTCAGTTTAGTGCTAGGACGCTGAATAGCATCGCCTTGGTAACAAGGGGAGGTCACCCTAAAAAAGAGCTACCTTGACCCCTTAACAGGACAAAGTCACACGTGACTTCCTGACCTTGCCGCCATCTTTGAATCATTCAATCGAAAGCGAACATAGAAAAATTTCCCTCTTTTTTAGGAAAAAACCCCATAAAACCCCAAAAGCGGGGCAGGAGGGCGGGTATCCACTATGTGAGTTGGGTAAGTATATAATCAAATTAAAATTTAGATTAAAATTTTCAATTAAATTACATATCTTATCCCAACTCACATACAGCAGAATGCTAATGAAGGAGGTGGGAAAACAAAATTCCACTTGTCCAGCAGCGACAATGGCTGGTAGGGAGCTACTGCCATCATGACGAGTGCTGGCCACATCTCGCAGGTAAAAGTTGATGAAGACGCCCTGCGATTTCCAGTAGGCAGCGTCTAGGACCTCTGCCAGCACGCCTGAGCGGAGGACTGCCAGAGAAGTAGCCCAGGCTCTGGCTTCATGAGTTCTTGACAACTTCATAGGAAGGACAGAATGCCCAATCCCAACTTGTCTGTGCCACCACGCATACGCTTGTTTAAGAAGCGTAGAGACCCATCTTACCAAAGTGACCCGCGACAAGTCCTTGCTCCTTTCAGTGTTAACCGAGATAAAGAGCAGTTTTTGGTCCCTAGACCTAATAGGCGTGGTACGGGATAAGTAGCTGGTAAGAGTACGAACAGGACAATTGACCATATCAGGGTCACCAGACGCAAGAATCCTACTTAAAGGAGGAATGCGAATAACAGAGGAGGACAGACCATGTTTTTGGTTTTCGGCAAGGAACCCCGGCCGAAATCTCAAAACAAAAGAGCCATAGCTCTCAAAAGAAATATCCTTAGCCAGGCCTGAAAGAGCGTGCACCTCACTGCCTCTACGGGCAGAGGCTAACAAAACGAGGAACAAGGCTTTACGAGTCAAGTTAGCTAAGCTCGCTGAAGCTAAAGGTTCGAAATCCGAAGAGGCTAGAAACTTGCGTACCAAAAATAAGTCCCACGCGGGAAGAGGGGACTTGGCCTTCGTAAAACCAAACGCTGCCCCCTTAAGGACACTATCAATTACACCGCCCAGGTTAATGCTATGCCCTAATTGCTTCAGAGTAGAAGAAATGGCTGAGCGCCTGACTCTCAAAAAAGAAGGAGCCAAGCCCTGAGGAGCCAAACACGAGAGATGATTTGCTACATGCATAGAGCGAGGAGAAGTAGCAGTAACTCCATTCTCCGAGCACCACTTTGTCCAAGCTGACCAGTGTGACGCATAAACAGTGCTGGTCGATACCCTGTGGGCCTTTTGGACAAAGCCTAAAGTAGCGTCTGAGGAGCCAGAACGGCGCAGCGACCTAGAAAGAAGGGAGGGCCGTCTGCGAGGCGAAGGAGGACGGGGAACCAATGTTGGCTGGGCCACCAAGGGGCCACCAACACCAAGCAAGGCTGTCCCAGCTCCGCCTTCCTGAGAACCTTTCCCAAGAGATGAAACGGGGGGAAAGCATAGGCTATCAGACGCGACCAGTTTACTTCGAAGGCGTTTGTTTCCCACGCCTCTGGGTCTGGAAAGGGGGAGACAAAGACCTGAAGCCTGCGGGAGAATCTTGTCGCAAACAGATCGACTGTAGGCTTGCTGAAATGCCCCCAGACGTTGTAGGACCTGATGAGTCAGAGTCTACTCCGTGTGCATCGTACGCGACGGGCGACTGAGGTAGTCCGCAAGAACGTTGAGTTTGCCTGGGATGTACTTCGCTGACGACAGAATAAGGTGCTGGCTGCCCCAGGCCAGAATCTGACCTGACCTGACAGAAAGAGCGAGAGACAAAGTGCCTCCCTGTTTGTTGATATAGGCCGCCACGGTCGTGTTGTCTGTGCGAACCCCAATTTGTTCGTTCCTGACCATAGACAGAAACGATTGGAGTCCCAGGAAAACAGCCTCTAACTCTAGGGCATTGATGTGCCCCCCCACCCCCACTCTGCGTCTCGTTCCACAGACCTGACGCAGTGTGAACAGAAAGATGGGCACCCAAGCCCTCCATAGACGCGTCTGTGAACAGAAACTCGTCCGGGGGGGGCCATCGAGATTGGCACTCCCTGTGAAATCCCGGGGAGCAGCCACTGCCTCGTTGTGTGCCGAAACCAGCTTTCGAGAGAGACTACTGTCTCCCAGCCCTGAAGAGAAGGCTTCCACAGCGAACTCAGGGCAGCCTGAAATGGTCGCTTGCGGACTCTGCCTAAGGGCACAAGAGTGGCCATCGATTCCATTTGGCCAAGAAGAGAGGTCAGAACACGTACAGACGCTTTCTTTTTCAAGGACAGAGTACGAAACAGACTTTGCAACCTGTCCACCCTTCTCTGTGAAGGGCGTACCAGCCAATCGACGGTGTATGTCTTTGCGTGTGGAAGAAAAACAACCCCAATGCTAAAAACGTCTGTGCCAAACCTAGGTTTAGCCACATGATGGTGTTTTAGTTCTTTCCGTAACCTCTTAGAAAGAAAAGCTGAAACTAAGGAATTCCTGCGAGTCCTTTGTGCTGCGCAGCGAAAGTCGCTGACAGAAGCCACTGCCTCAAGAGGTAGGCTTAGCCGGAAAAGTTCCGACTGAGAGGTTACGAGCAATGGCTCAGTGAGCCTAAAAATTTAGTCAGAATGTGAGCCCGTAATTTGGACATGTTCTGGCGACTTGTCGGAAACCAAAGCTTATGACCCTGATGAGAAAGCGCAATTCCGTAAGCCGTAAAAGCTGAGATAGTTTTAACAGCTTGCCTTGTTTTTCGCCACAGAGGCAAAAAACAAAAATTGAGGCCTTAGCAACTTCACCCTAGAAGGTGAAAAATAAGAGGTATGCCGCACCAAAGATGGGCGTACATACCGCGAAGCTGCCTAAGGCAGAGGGTTTAACCCAATGTTTGTTTGCTTAGCTTCGTTATCTTGCCTAAATTAAGGCCAAATGCGGCAAGCCGACGCAGATCACAGCTTCTCCCAGAAGATGAACCACAAAAAGCAAAGAGCGGAGTAGATCCGCCTCTTGTTTGCAACCTGAGCCAAGCAATGTGCCAAGAAAAGCGCTGGGAGGCTCCGCTGTTCAAAAGACTTTAGCCAACCTAGCTAGAAGCGACATGACATCCTTCTCCCGTGCGTCACGACGAAACTCGAAGTTAACAAGAGCAGAGAAGATAGAGCTCTATAAAAAATCTTGCAAAGTTTCCGAAACAGAGGATAACTTGAAAAGATCATGTGCTTATTCCCCCAGAGACAAGAAAGAGGACTCAGTATAACATACTGTTCTACTGTAGCCGTCTTCCCTACCAGAAAAGTTACAACTTTCTCTACCGCATCGTCACGAAACCTGAATGGATCTAATGACGACGCGATCAATCTCGACAGAGATCTCTGCAAAGTCTCAGAGAGAGACGATAACTCAAGCAAGCGTAAGCCAGTTACTCCAAAGACAAAAGAGAATTCTCCGAAAACGGGACTACTCTGTCTCTGCTGTATCATCTTGCCTAAGGACTGCAAGTTCCGGAAAAGTGGAACGAGGAAAGGCAAACGAACCAATCAAATTGACTGAATTATGCAGCAGTGTAAACTTCTTAGCCAAACCAGCAGGCAAAGCTGAGGCTAAACACAAAGAAGCACGGTAAGGCTGCGCTGAATCAGGAGCCAGACCGTGTGCTGTTAACCGCGGTACAGCGTGAAACGCACCGCCATACTGACCAGTAGTCAGTAGCTTAGACAGCTCAAACGCTACCAACAGGAATTTCCGAAAACGGAACTGCTGTTACCAGTCCTTCGCAGAACGGGAATCCCCCAAAGCGGAAGGAGGTTGGGCAACAAACCTACAAGTGTTGCCGCACCCTCCTCGAACTACCGTGAAGTAACTTCCGCCGCCAAAGCCAGTGCTAGCGGAAGTTCAACCGGTACACGGAAGTTGGCATCTTCGACAACCTGAACAGAAGCACCAAAATCCGACTCATAATCCCGCACATCCGTGCAACAAGGCAACGAACTTCCGCCCTGACTACAATAGTCAGGCGAAGCGTCACCCAGAAGAGACGACACACGAGGGATGCAATACCCAAGCAGTGTGTCCCTAGGGACTGCTTTCCTGCCCAGAGGGCGGAAGCGGGGAATGTCACCCCCTCCTCAGAATACCGTGAAGCCACTTCCTCCGCTAAAGCCAGAGCTTGCGGAAGCCTAGTCGGTATGCGGAAGTTGACATCTTCGTCACCCTGGACGGAAGTGCCAAAATCCGACTCATAGTCCCTCACTTCCGTGAAGTCAGGCAAGACACTTCCGCCGTGACTACCATAGTCCGACGAAGCGTCGCCCGGAAGAGACGCCCACGAGGGATTTTATACCCAAGCGGTACGTCTCTAGGGACTGCTTCCTGCCTGTAAGGCGGAAGCGGGGAAAGCTGTGAAAGCTGTGCTGCCGCACCGACTGCTCCTCTAGAGAGTGTCGGAGGACGCACTTCCCCTGTTCGGTCAGAGACCGAACGCGTGTCTGGGCTTTTCCCTCGATCTAGAAGTTCACTCGATCGGAACGACGTAGACCGAGGGCCTAAGCTTTCGCGCACACAAACCGGTGTGGCTACTCTCTCCAGACCACGCACTTCGTTTTGGCCGGAGAACCCGGTTACTGGCGAAGTATAAATACCTTGATCGTCGTCAGTCCAAGAAGCCTGGGAACGCAGCAGGGAAACACCACGGCTGCCATCAAACGAGGCGTGAACGTCGGCGGACGTAAAGTGGAGGAAGGCGGAACGCACACCCTGGCAAGGGAACGCACACCTCCCACACCGGAAGGCAAAGACACATCTCAGCCTTGGTAGACGAAAACTACGGCTGAAAGAGAGGATATCTGAGCACTCAAGGAGTGCAAAATAGCATAAACATCCTGCTTCTCGCTAACAGGACCTGAACCGGACAAGACCGGTGAAGCAGCTGAAGGCAAACTAGGCATAGCCGGAGAATTAGGTAAGTCTATCACAACATCAAACGAGGATTTAGTCAAGGATCTGTGACTTTAATCAAAGCTTGACCTGCCGAACTCTACGACTTACGAGAAGGCTTCTTTGTGGGAGAAGGCTCGGCCACCGACTTAGCATTTTATTCTTTCCTTATCCGACATGGCGAACGGAAAAAATGTAAACAAGCTAAGTACTCGACAAAACCTAAGTCACAAAAACGATAACAAACGACAAAAAAGCTCACCCAAACACACAGTAAGAGCAGAGGGACCGTGTGCAAGTACCAAGGCAGGGTCTGACAAAGGCAGAAGTCAGACAAACCGGCTGAAAGCCGGAGCAAAATCAAAACACGTCTGTAGACACGGACCGCTGAAGATGGAATGATTCAAAGATGGCGGCAAGGTCAGGAAGTCACGTGTGACTTTGTCCTGTTAAGGGGTCAAGGTAGCTCTTTTTTAGGGTGACCTCCCCTTGTTACCAAGGCGATGCTATTCAGCGTCCTAGCACTAAACTGAAGTAAATTGCTGTATGTGAGTTGGGATAAGATATGTAATTTAATCGCTCTACACACACACACAGACACACACACACACGCACATACACCACGACCCTCGTCTCGATTCCCCCCTCTACGTTAAAACATTTAGTCAAAACTTGACTAAATGTAAAAATGTACTCACCAGAAACACAAAAAATAAAAATACGAATAAGGACCTGTTTTGACGTATGTCTTCGTCAGCTAAAATACTAAAACAAAGGCGAGACGACAGAAATAAGAAAATCAGTCAAGTACGTCAAAACCAGTCCTTATTCTTTTTTTTATTGTTCGACATAAGTTTCCTGACAAGGTTTCCTCTTTACTTCTGCAGGAACAATGCAAAGCTTGCCTACAGGGCTGGCCTTCAAGTTGTTTCCCGCTTGTCAGGGTGAACAGATATCAATGTTACTATTTCAGCAGGTACACAAACAGGTTATCTTCCTGCACCCACCTGTTGGAATCAAAAAACAAGCATGGTAGATGTACATGTAATGTTTTGTTTTGTCAATAATACACGTTCCAATTACCTATCAGTCTTCGTTTTTGAATCTGAATTTTGGAACGTTAGCAGTCTGTTTTTTTATTTTCACCCACCTGTTGGACTGAGCACAGATGAGGATCCTGGCCTCAGGCCTCTCTCTCAGCAGCACCAAGGCCGCCTGGGCCAGCGTCTCCGTCTTGCCTGTGCCGAAGGGGCCGTACATGATGAAGGGCGGGGTGTAACCTGTCCGCTCGGCCACGATGTGTTTCACCGCTTGAAGCTGCTCAGCGTTCAGGGCTTTGGACCTGTTGTCAGATTCACAAGAAAAAGATAAGCTGCCTAAGTCCATTAAAAATGTACCTGAGAAAGCAAACCATGAAACTCAAGACGTTTCACACAATATGACAATACGCTGATAAAAAAAAGACAAGAATAACAGGAGACGGTGTATTATTATACAGTGGTGCCTGTGAAATACAGACACTCACGAACACAAAAGTGTTCCTATATTTCAGGTGTTCTTTAATAACAGGTATACTTTGGCAATATTCTTAAGCCAAGGGACTACAGAAGGTGTCCTTTCTTAGCAGAGGGGCCTGATCTATTACAGCAGATCATGCACGACACTTCCGAAGCGACTCAGTTCTTGCTCCAAACTTGAAACTTACAGATGATGGATTCTCAGATTCTCTGTTCATAACATCAATAAATTTACCTCTATTTCAAAACTCCCTCTCTTCCAAGAACCGATTTTCTCAGATTTGTAAAGGTCTTAAACTGGAGGTTCCTCTCTACACTGAGGCTCAGTGGCTTATCCCTCTCCCTACTTACGAGACTTTGAGAGTGTGTTGCTCGTTGAGCAAAGGGTTGATCTTGGTGACGTCGGGGAAGACGATGTCTGTGCTAGTCAGACAATCCAGGGCGTAGTGCATCCTGATGAAGTGCAGACGGTCCATTTGGAACTGAACCTCCACCTGAGTGTCAAGAAAAATGAATGAATAAATAAATTAATTGGCCAACTAAAACAAACAAATAAATCAATCAGCTCATCAAAAATGGGCAAAAATACTATGGAACACTTTTTGGGTTACCCTTGATCATTCAAAACCCCGTCTGCGCATACATACAAACACGCACTCATGTTCCTACTGCAGTATAAAGGGATAGACATAAACACACTCTCTTACAAATACACACAATCTCTCTCTCTACACATACACCTTTGGACACATCCTCTCAATCCTTAACCTAGAAATAAAACATAGCTTGCATGGAAATAAACATGCTTTTAAAGAATGCCACCATAATCAAACACCGAGAATTTCCACTCACCTCCACACTCGTTCCAGGCTGCATCTTCAGCTCTCGTACACAGACCGGCGTCAGCGTGAGGTAGACGTAATCCCTTCCCTTCGCCTCGATCATGGCTTCATACACACGGTGCTTGTCGGCTTGATCTGTACGCGTCAGCAACGCAGAGCGAACACTGGTCAAGATAAGCTTGCCTGCGCCTGTGTCTTCAGTCAGGTTTTCTGTGAGGGGCAAGCGGAGGAAGAGCTCTCCGTTGCGACAGCGGAATGTGCCCTGCAGCTCAGTGATGATCTCTTCGGTCACCTGAGCTGTGCTCACAACGTCAAAGCTGAAAAGAGAATTTGGAGAGTTTAGAGATGAGCGTTTGGCTTTGCCTTAGCTGCTAAGGTTGGTGTAACTTACACCTCTTCGTATCAGTCTGCCTTTGTAGGTAAGGTCAAAAGTCAGACAGACAGCCAGAACAGCGCGGTGCAGTTTCCTTGAATGAGCATGCAGTGTTTGGAATAGAACCGAGGCGTGTCAGCCATGATGGTGCCAGAGCTATACATTGGCGGGTACTGCTCACAGCCCGGCACACAGCACTGTGAACATTCCCCCTCCCTTAACCTCTGTCGCCTCCTTCCATCCTACCCTTGGCAGTGATGTACATTTTTCTAGCAGCCTTTAGGACAATTGTCCTGAAGACTGAAAATCAATAGGACACAGTGTCCTGAGATTGCAATTTCAATAGGACAAAAACACGACTCGTAAAACCGCATTTAAAAAGATTTTTCAGTTTAAATTCTCGTTTGACATTGTTGTTGGTTCAGCTGAAGCCACAGTGGCTGGCGAACGCAGCATGGACATCAATGTCTGCTGATTTTTATCTGCTTTGAGCTTTTTTTTTGGGACCCATGTCGTTTCTCTTTCGTTTTATTTTCGTTCGAACGCACAACGGTTTTTCCGAATATTATGACGAAAAGTAATGCCTTGCACATGTGCGAACATGCACGGGTGGTTCCCATTGGTTTAAACGATTTATTGCTGAGCCAATGAATGCACTCGAGGCACCATATGGGTTCGGTTTTCTTTTTTTCTTCTTCATCCAACTTGAGGATAAATTAATTAAAAAAATCAGATCCCATATATGGTGCCTCGTTCACTCAACAAACTGGTCACACGCAGTGCATACTTTCGCTTGGCAAAACCGAAACCAGCTTTCCTCACGCAGTGTTTACTTTCGCTTGGCAAAACCGAAACAAGCTTTCCTCTTGAAAATTGAACAGTCCGCATGTCCGCTTCATTGTCAAAAACGATCGGACCCTTGACCACTTCTTCTGTAGGTTAATCGGACCTGTGTCCTGCTGGGGTTAAAGCTATAGGTCCTGGGGAAATTGGATCGGTCAGAGACCGGAGACCGACTAAAATGTACATCACTGCCTTGGTCTCTACACTACGTAGAGATATGCTGCAAGTTTGTTTCATGAAATTCTCTGCAGGACAATGTTGAAAATTAAAACCATTCCCCCCTTCTCCTTTACACACAGACACAGAGATACAGACTCACAAACACCCCCCTCTCCCCTCCTGCTCACTCTCTCTTTCACACACACAAACCCCTCTCTCCATTCTCCCTTTCCCTCAGCTACTGATGAGCTTGCATTAGGTGATCTCAACACATAAACACACACCTCTCTTGAACATCCCCCTATCCCTCTCCTGCTGATGAGCTTGCATCGGGTAATCTATTCCACACACACACGCACACTTTCTCTCTCTTTAACATTTGTTTGTTTGCTTGCTTAACGCCCAGCCGAACACGAAGGGCCATATCAGGGCGGTGCTGCTGTGACATATAACGTGCGCCACACACAAGACAGAAGTCGCAGCACAGGCTTCATGTCTCACCCAGTCACATTATTCTGACACCGGACCAACCAGTCCTAGCACTAACCCCATTATGCCAGACGCCAGGCGGAGCAGCCACTAGATTGCCAATTTTAAAGTCTTAGGTATGACCCGGCCGGGGTTCGAACCCACGACCTCCCGATCACGGGGCGGACGCCTTACCACTAGGCCAACCGTGCCGGTCTCTCTTTAACATCCCCCTTGCCCTCTCCTGCTGATGAGCTTGTGTCGGGTAATCTATTCCACACACCCATGCACACTTTCTCTCTCTTGAACATCCCCCCAACCCTCCCTTTATCTTCCCCTTGCCCTCACCTGCTGATGAGCTTGTGTCGGGTGATCTCTCACACACAGCTCTCTTGAACATCCCCTCATCCTTCCCGCTATCTTCCTTTTGCCCTCACCTGCTGATGAGCTTGTGTCGGGTGATCTCTCACACACACGCCTCTCTTAAACATCCCACCACCCGCCCCTTTATCTTCCCCTTGCCCTCACCTGCTGATGAGCTGTGTCGGGTGATCTCTCTCACACACGCCTCTCTTAAACATCCCACCACCCGCCCCTTTATCTTCCCCTTGCCCTCACCTGCTGATGAGCTTGTGTCGGGTGATCTCTCACACACACGCACACACACCTCTCTTAAACATCCCACCACCCGCCCCTTTATCTTCTTGCCCTCACCTGCTGATGAGCTTGTGTCGGGTGATCTCTCACACACACGCACACACGCCTCTCTTAAACATCCCACCACCCGCCCCTTTATCTTCTCCTTGCCCTCACCTGCTGCTAAGCTTGTGTCGGGTGATCTCTCACACACACACACACACGCACACACGCCTCTCTTAAACATCCCACCACCCGCCCCTTTATCTTCTCCTTGCCCTCACCTGCTGATGAGCTTGTGTCGGGTGATCTCTCACACACACGCACACACACCTCTCTTAAACATCCCACCACCCGCCCCTTTATCTTCTCCTTGCCCTCACCTGCTGATGAGCTTGTGTCGGGTGATCTCCTCCAGTTCCAGCATCTTGTGCATCTTGTGCACGTAGTTGTGGCGATTGAGCTCACGGATGCTGTCCTGAGTGACCACCGCCTGCGAGCCGGGTTCCTTGTAGCGATTGAAAAGCTCCAGGTCAAACTCATCGTACTTATACTTGTAGGGGATCACCTGCCGGCTCTCGGGTGTCCACCGGTCAAACGTCAGCTTCTCACGCAGGTCTCGCACCTGTGAGAAAAGGGATGGGAAAGTCAGAATGTAATCTATTCTTTTTGGTCTGTGCACCTGCGAGGAAAGGGATGGGTAAGTCAGACAGTGATGAATTCTTTCTGGTCTGTGCACCTGCGAGGAAAGGGATGGGTAAGTCAGACAGTGATGTATTCTTTCTGGTCTGTGCACCTGCGAGGAAAGGGATGGGTAAGTCAGACAGTGATGTATTCTTTCTGGTCTGTGCACCTGCGAGGAAAGGGATGGGTAAGTCAGACAGTGATGTATTCTTTCTGGTCTGTGCACCTACGAGGAAAGGGATGGGTAAGTCAGACAGTGATGTATTCTGTCTCGTCTGTGCACCTGCGAGGAAAGGGATGGGTAAGTCAGACAGTGATGTATTCTGTCTCGTCTGTGCACCTGCGAGGAAAGGGATGGGTAAGTCAGACAGTGATGTATTCTGTCTCGTCTGTGCACCTGTGAGGAAAGGGATGGGTAAGTCAGAAAGTGATCTATTCTGTGTTGTCTTGTGCTTGAGAAATCACACGCACTAAGAAGCTACAGTGTGGACTGACACGGTTAGTTGTAAAACCTCAGCCTTCAGAGTTTTGAGGTTCGGACACCTCCTACTGCATTTTTATGTTTATGTGATCTAGTAAACGACCCACAGTTGTATCAAAGTAGAGGAAACTGAGTTAATGAAAAAGAAAGTTGCAAAAAGAAAAAAGTACAGACAGACAGCAGAGAGAAAAAAGCGAAAAGCAAAGACAAGAAAGACGTGGCGGGAGAATGCAAGCTAAACGGTGACAGACAGCGTGACAAATATACACACCAAGGTAACAGACAAAATGTCCTTTCACACACACCCGATGCTGACATTCAACAGTCTACAAAAACAACAGTTCATGATGTTGCATTCGCCGACACAAACATTCAAGAGGTGGTTGGGTACTGGGCGTTGGAGAAGGGACCATTATCTTTCCCCTCAACTCACCTTCTCATGCAGGGTCTCATGACCGAGCTCAACGTTCATCTTGCGTAGCAGCACAGGCTTCTTGCCAAAGTCAAACGCCACCCACTGGTTGAACGACCCGAACATGCCGCCCTGGAAGTGAACGTTCACTCGGTAGCATGGCCGCCCCTGTTCATCCACGTCCTCAAACTGTTCGCCAGTTGCGATCTGGTGTTTGGTGCCGTCCCCACACTGTAGGAAAAAGTGGAGTCGCGCACTGTGGTGCAGAAGGGCCACTCGCTCAAGGTTCAGCTGAAATTCAATTTCAAATCAACACGTTTTATTATTTATTATGACAAGCAGGGAAAGAAAGTGACATGCTCATAAATCAAAACAGAAGAATTTGAAAATTTTCATCTAAATTTTAATTTGATTATATACTTACCCAACTCACATCAAGCAATTTACTCCAGTTTAGTGCTAGGACGCTGAATAGCATCGCCTTGGTAACAAGGGGAGGTCACCCTAAAAAAGAGCTACCTTGACCCCTTATCATGACAAAGTCACGCGTGACTTCCTGACCTTGCCGCCATCTTTGAATCATTCAATCGAAAGCGAACATAGAAAAATTTCCCTCTTTTTTAGGAAAAAACCCCCATAAAAACCCCAAAAGCGGGGCAGGCGGGCGGGTATCAACTATGTGAGTTGGGTAAGTATATAATCAAATTAAAATTTAGATGAAAATTTTCAATTAAATTACATTCTTATCCCAACTCACATCAAGCAGAATGCTAATGAAGGAGGTGGGGAAACAAAATTCCACTTGTCCAGCCGACAATGGCTGGTAGGGAGCTACTGCCACCATGACGAGTGCTGGCCACATCTCGCAGGTAAAAGTTGATGAAAACACCCTGCGATTTCCAGTAGGCAGCGCCTAAGACCTCTGCCAGCACGCCTGAGCGGAGGACTGCCAGAGAAGTAGCCCAGGCTCTGGCTTCATGAGTTCTTGACAACTTCATAGGAAGGACAGAATGCCCAATCCCAACTTGTCTGTGCCACCACGCATACGCTTGTTAAATAAGCGTAGAGACCCATCTTACCAAAGTGACCCGCGACAAGTCCTTGCTCCTTTCAGTGTCAACTGAGATGAAGAGCAGTTTATGGTCCCTAGACCTAATGGGCGTGGTACGGGATAAGTAGCTGGTAAGAGTACGAACAGGACAATTGACCATATCAGGGTCACCAGACGCAAGAATCCTACTTAAAGGAGGAATGCGAATAACAGAGGAGGACAGACCTTGTTTTTGGTATTGGCAAGGAACTCCGGCCGAAATCTTAAAACAAAAGAGCCATAGCTCTCAAAAGAAATATCCTTAGCCAGGCCTGAAAGAGCGTGCACCTCACCGCCTCCACTGGCAGAGGCTAACAAAACGAGGAACAAGGCTTTACGAGTCAAGTTAGCTAAGCTCGCTGAAGCTAAAGGTTCGAAATCCGAAGAGGCTAGAAACTTGAGTACCAAAAAATAAGTCCCACGCGGGAAGAGGGGACTTAGCCTTCGTAAAACCAATCGCTGCCCCCTTAAGAACACTAGCAATTACACCGCCCAGGTTAATGCTATGCCCTAATTGCTTCAGAGTAGAAGAAATGGCTGAGCGCCTGACTCTCAAAAAAGAAGGAGCCAAGCCCTGAGCAGCCAAACACGAGAGATGATTTGCTACATGCATAGAGCGAGGTGAAGTAGCAGTAACTCCATTCTCCGAGCACCACTTTGTCCAAGCTGACCAGTGTGACGCATAAACAGTGCTGGTCGATTCCCTGTGGGCCTTTTGGACAAAGCCTAAAGTAGCGTCTGAGGAGCCAGAACGGTGCAGCGACCTAGAAAGAAAGGAGGGCCGTCTGCGAGGCGAAGGAGGACGGGGAACCAATGTTGGCTGGGCCACCAAGGGGCCACCAACACCAAGCAAGGCTGTCCCCGCTCCGCCTTCCTGAGAACCTTTCCCAAGAGATGAAACGGGAGGAAAGCGTAGGCTCAGACGCGACCAGTTTACTTCGAGGGCGTCTGTTTCCCTCCCCTCTGGGTCTGGAAAGGGGGAGATAAAGACCTGAAGCCTGCAGGAGAATCTTGTCACAAACAGATCGACTGTAGGCTTGCTGAAATGCCACCCAGACGTTGTAGGACCTGATGAGTCAGAGTCTACTCCGTGTGCATCGTACACTACGGGCGACTGAAGTAGTCCGCAAGAACGTTGAGTATGCCTGGGACGTACTTCGCTGACAACAGAATAAGGTGCTGGCTGCCCCAGGCAAGAATCTGACCTGACCTGACAGAAAGAGCGAGAGACAAAGTGCCTCCCTGTTTGTTGAAATAGGCCGCCATGGTCGTGTTGTCTGTGCGAACCCCAATTTATTCGTTCCTGACCATAGACAGAAACGATTGGAGTCCCAGGAAAACAGCCTCTAACTCTAGGGCATTAATGTGCCCCCCACTCTGCGTCTCGTTCCACAGACCTGACGCAGTGTGAACAGAAAGATGGGCACCCCAGCCCTCCATAGACGCGTCTGTGAACAGAAACTCGTCCGGGGGGGGCAAACGAGATTGGCACTCCCTGTGAAATCCCAGGGAGCAGCCACTGCCTCGTTGTGTGCCGAAACCAGCTTTCAAGAGAGACTACTGTCTCCCAGCCCTGAAGAGAAGGCTTCCACAGCGAACTCAGGGCAGCCTGAAATGGCCGCTTGTGGACTCTGCCTAAGGGCACAAGAGTGGCCATCGATTCCATTTGGCCAAGAAGAGAGGTCGGAACACGTACAGCCGCTCTCTTTATCAAGGACAGAGTACGAAACAGACTTTGCAACCTGTCCACCCTTCTCTGTGAAGGGCGTACCCGCCAATCGACGGTGTATGTCTTTGCGTGTGGAAGAAAAACAACCCCAATGCTAAAAACGTCTGTGCCAAACCTAGGCTTAGCCACATGATGGTGTTTAGTTCTTTCCGTAACCTCTTAGAAAGAAAAGCTGAAACTAAGGAATTCCTGCGAGTCCTTTGTGCTGCGCAGCGAAAGTCGCTGACAGAAGCCACTGCCTCAAGAGGTAGGCTTAGCCGGAAAAGTTCCGACTGAGAGGTTACGAGCAATGGCTCAGTGAGCCTAAAAATTTAGTCAGAATGTGAGCCCATAATTTGGACATGTTCTGGCGACTTGTCAGAAACCAAAGCTTATGACCCTGATGAGAAAGCGCAATTCCGTAAGCCGTAAAAGCCGAGAAAGTTTTAACAGCTTGCCTTGTTTTTCACCACAGAGGCAAAAAACAAAAATTGAGGCCTTAGCAACTTCACCCTAGAAGGTGAAAAATAAGAGGTATGCCGCACCAAAGATGGGCGTACATACCGCGAAGCTGCCTAAGGCAGAGGGTTTAACCCAATGTGTGTTTGCTTAGCTCCGTATCTTGCCTAAATAAAGGCCAAATGTGGCCAGCCGACGCAGATCACAGCTTCTCCCAGAAGATGAACCACAAAAAGCAAAGAGCGGATCGAGTAGATCCGCCTCTTGTTTGCAACCTGAGCCAAGCAATGTGCCAAGAAAAGCGCTGGGAGGCTCCGCTGTTCAAAAGACTTTAGCCAAAGCAGCTAGAAGCGACATGACATCCTTCTCCCGTGCGTCACGACGAAACTCGAAGTTAACAAGAGCAGAGAAGATAGAGCTCTATAAAAAAAAATCTTGCAAAGTTTCCTAAACAGAGGATAACTTGAAAAGATCATGTGCTTATTCCCCCAGAGACAAGAAAGAGGACTCAGTATAACATACTGTTCTACTGTAGCCGTCTTCCCTACCAGAATAGTGACAACTTTCTCTACCGCATCGTCACGAAACCTGAATTGGTCTAATGACGACGCGATCAATCTCGACAGAGATCTCTGCAAAGTCTCAGAGAGAGACGATAACTCAAGCAAGCGTAAGCCAGTTACTCCAAAGACAAAAGAGAATTCTCCGAAAACGGGACTACTCTGTCTCTGCTGTATCATCTTGCCTAAGGACTGCAAGTTCCGGAAAAGTGGAACGAGGCAAGGCAAACGAGCCAATCAAATTGACTGAATTATGCAGCAGTGTAAACCTCTTAGCCAAACCAGCAGGCAAAGCTGAGGCTAAAAACAAAGAAGCACGGTAAGGCTGCGCTGAATCAGGAGCCAGACCTTGTGCTGTTAACCACGGTACAGCGTGAAACGCACCGCCGTACTGCCCAGTAGTCAGTAGCATAGACAGCTCAAACGCTACCAACGGGAATTTCCGAAAACGGGAATTTCCGAAAACTGAACTGCTGTTTCCGTCCTTCGCAGAACGGGAATCCCCCAAAGCGGAAGGAGGTTGGGCAACAAGCCTACAAGTGTTGCCGCACCCTCCTCGAACTACCTTGAAGTAACTTCCGCCGCCAAAGCCAGTGCTAGCGGAAGTTCAACCAGTACACGGAAGTTGGCATCTTTGTCAACCTGAACAGAAGCACCAAAATCCGACTCATAATCCCGCACATCCGTGCAACAAGGCAACGAACTTCCGCCCTGACTACAATAGTCAGGCGAAGCGTCACCCAGAAGAGACGACACACGAGGGATGCGATACCCAAGCAGTGTGTCCCTAGGGACTGCTTTCCTGCCCAGAGGGCGGAAGCGGGGAATGTCACCCCCTCCTCAAAATAGCGTGAAGCCACTTCCTCCGCTAAAGCCAGAGCTTGCGGAAGCTTAGTCGGTATGCGGAAGTTGACATCTTCGTCACCCTGGACGGAAGTGCCAAAATCCGACTCGTAGTCCCTCACTTCCGTGAAGTCAGGCAAGACACTTCCGCCGTGACTACCATAGTCCGACGAAGTGTCGCCCGGAAGAGACGCCCACGAGGGATTTTATACCCAAGCGGTACGTCCCTAGGGACTGCTTCCTGCCTGAAAGGCGGAAGCGGGGAAAGCTATGAAAGCTGTGCTGCCGCACCCACTGTTCCTCTAGGGAGTGTAGGAGGACGCACTTCCCCTGTTCGGTCAGAGACCGAACGCGTGTCTGGGCTTTTCCCTCGATCTAGACGTTCACTCAATCGGAACGACGTAGACCTAGGGCCTAAGCTTTCGCGCACACGAACCGGTGTGGCTACTCTCTCCAAACACGCACTTCGTTTTGGCCGGAGAACCCGGTTACTGGCGAAGTATAAATACCTTGATCGTCGTCAGTCCAAGAGGCCTGGGAACGCAGCAGGGAAACACCACGGCTGCCCTCAAACGAGGCGTGAACGTCGGCGGACGTAAAAGTGGAGGAAGGCGGAACACACACCCTGGCAAGGGAACGCACACCTCCCACACCGGAAGGCAAAGACACATCTCAGCCTTGGTAGACGAAAACTCGGCTGAAAGAGAGGATATCTAAGCACTCAAGGAGTGCAAAATAGCATAAACATCCTGCTTCTCGCTAACAGGGCCTGAACCGGACAAGACCGGTGAAGCAGCTGAAGGCAAACTAGGCATAGCCGGAGAATTAGGTAAGTCTATCGCACATCAAACGAGGATTTAGTCAAGGATCTGTGACTTTAATCAAAGCTTAACATGCCGAACTCTACGACTTACGAGAAGGCTTCTTTGTGGGAGAAGGCTCGGCCACCAACTTAGCATTTTTATTCTTTCCTTATCCGACATGGCGAACGGAAAAAATGTAAACAAAGCTAAGTATTCGACCAAACCTAAGTCACAAAACGATAACAAACGACAAAAAAGCTCACCCAAACACACAGTAGGAGCAGAGGGACCGTGTGCAAGTACCAAGGCAGGGTCTGACAAAGGCAGAAGTCAGACAAACCGGCTGAAAGCCGGAGCAAAATCAAAACACGTCTGTAGACACAGATCGCTGGAGAGTGAATGATTCAAAGATGGCGGCAAGGTCAGGAAGTCACGCGTGACTTTGTCATGATAAGGGGTCAAGGTAGCTCTTTTTTAGGGTGACCTCCCCTTGTTACCAAGGCGATGCTATTCAGCGTCCTAGCACTAAACTGGAGTAAATTGCTTGATGTGAGTTGGGATAAGAATGTAATTTAATGAAGGTTATTGGAATGTTTAATTATTGACAAAGCGTGACATTTACAGTACCTTGACCCAGTGGTCTATGAAGCAGACAGACAGTCAAACACTTATCATACAAATAATGAACTTATCTCAAAATCAACGTTAAATCTAGCATGCAAGATGCCGGCGAGGTCATTTTTTAAATACATTTTGCAAGTAAATTTTGGAATGTTATCCGTTTTTTGGATTTCTTGACATGCTGATGGTATTGGGCTGAGATCAATGCAGCGAGATTGATGCACACAGGACAAAACACAGGCCCAGGCCTCATATGCGGATACGGCAAGTCAGAGACACTTTCTCTTTCTTTTTCTCAAACATTTTTGTTTGATATTCTTTCACTTTCAGTTCCGAGTAGGTGCCAATGTATTAAATGCAGAGCATCTAATGACCAGATCACATAAGAGAAACCAGTGGCTCTGCATTCAGAGAGAATGGCAGGGCCAGGTTTTGTATACTTTCAAATTTTAGAAATAAATTTTCATTTAATTAATACTTACCCAACTCACAAATAGCAATTAACTCTAGTTCAGTGCTGGTAACGCTGTACGCGTCCCCTTGGTAACAAGGAAGGCGCCTCTAAAAAAAGAGTGACAGAGACCCGTAAGGGTGTCAAAGCCAGCCCGGAAACGAGGCCCCTTCCGTATGCGTGCGCATAAGCCGCCAACTTATCATTCGAAACGAAGCCCAACTCACTCTTTTTTAGACCCCAGTACCAACCACAGCGGGGAGGTGGGAGGGAATAAACGTTGTGAGTTGGGTAAGTATTAATTAAATGAAAATTTATTTCTAAAATTTGAAATTAAATTACATCCTTTACCCAACTCACAAATAGCAGATTGCTACTATAGGTGGCGGGACTTACCAAAATTCAATGAAGAATGACTTGTCCTGCGGCTACCATGGCAGGTAGCGCAAAACTGCCATCCTGACGCAGAGAGGAGATGTCCCTGAGGTAATAGTTCACGAAAACATCCTCAGATCTCCAATAGGCTGCCTCCAAAACTTCGGCCAAGCGGCCTGAACGGAGCACAGCCACCGAGGAGGCCCATGCCCTAGCCTCATGAGTCCTAGCTGATGTCAGGGGAAGAACAGCCCTAACTTCGCCAGACTGAATATGCCACCAGGCGTAAGCATGCCTGATCAAAGTGGAGACCCACTTGGTTAAAGTCACTTTCGCGATGTCTTTACTCCTTGCCGTATTAAGCGAAATAAAAAGCAATTTTTGACTTTCAGAACGAATGGACTGAGTTCGAGACAGGTAACTGCTAAGCGTTCTAACCGGACAGTTAACAATATCTGGGTCTCCAGGAGCAAGAATGTTGCTCAAGGCAGGAATTAATGACAGGCGAAATTTGGCCCGGTTTCTGATTTTTAGCTAAAAATTCTGGCCTGAATCTGAGCGAAATAGAACCATCTTTACCGGTTGAGATATCCTTAGCTAAGCCGGAAAAGGCATGAACTTCACTACCTCTACGAGATGTAGCAAGCAAAGTAAGAAAAACTGCCTTGCGCGTCAGATTAACCAAACTGGCTGAAAGAATAGGTTCGAACTCGTTAGAAGCCAAGTAACGCAAAACAAGTAACAAATCCCAGGCAGGGAGCGGAGACTTCTCGCGCGCGGCCTTAAGAGAGGCACCCTTAAGGGGAGAGGTGGCACGAAAAATGAAATCTGAATATTTGTAAGTTTTCTTTGAAGTTTAGGGGTACTTTATAGAAAGAAAGCATAAAAAAGCACCTGCATGCCCATTTTTTGACCAAGCAAGTAATATTTTCACAAAAAAATACCAATTTCTTCAAAAAAATACGAAAATTACACACCACGCCCCATGAAATTCAAAAGACATTTTTGAAGCTACAGGCTTCAAATGCAGTGAAAATTACTCCCAGATATCAGTTTCAGACTTATACAGAGCCATTTTGACCAAATTACCCCAGTTCGAATTCAGCAGCATAAATTGAGAGATATAATTTTTGCCCCCAAAATACCCTATTAGGCTTATATTATATTCTCTAAAAAAATTTGTTGATGGGTTTTACAAAAACCGCTCTGTAAGAGTCTGGCAAAATCAAATCTTACTCCTGTAAAAAAAAAATTATAACTCTACCACAAGTAGTTCTGACGAAATATCATTTCCCGCGTTGATACCGTCCTTGAAAACCCATATTCAGAGAAAATTGCATTTGAAAGTTTGTAAAGTGTTTCTTTACACATTATGAAGACAAATTGCTGAAAAAAGAGTCTGGGTGTGTTCATGTATTGTTCCGAGTCTTCTTCAAATGATGTTGGTACTTATTCCCCTCCATCCCCCATCAGTCCAGCACCGTACACCTCCCCCTCCTGGTCTTCTCGCTGCTCCAGCTGACGTTGACGACCAACACATCTTGCCCTACGAGCTGCTACAGCGGCCACATCTGTTGCTCTCTCCGCCTTCTGGACCCTCACCTTGTCTTTTTTGGCCAAAGCAGAATGAGTAAGCTCAGTAATTGGCAAGCTCATGTGGTCCATGACCTGTGCCAGTGCAAAGTTGCCTCTGTTGAACTTTGCGACAGCCTCAGCGGTGGCTGCTTCCACCCGGTCTTTCCCAACAAAGACTTCATTGGGGCAGTGTCCCCACATGACATTGTGGAGAGACTCATTACTGTTCTGAGTCTTGCCATGGGCCACGCGCTTGAGAAGAATGGGATTTGTCATTCTCCTGTAGATGGGCAGAACAGCATGTGATACTTCCCTGGACAAGGCAGTGCCGTTGTGCCCTGCGTGTGGAGGTGGTGGTTGCCCTTCTGCCCTGGCTCTTTGAAAAAAGCACCATGAGGCTGGCCCGGCTGGACATCTGTCGTGGTGAGGGTCCTCGTCAGTTGAAGTCACATGGAAGAAAGTGGCCCAGATCGCCTGCTCCATGGCTCGCTGATCTTCAAGGTTGTTGAGGATCGCGCTACGGAAGTAGTTTTGCAAGCGTTGACACTTTTCCTTGGTTAGTCGCCCCTCCCCTCTTCCACCAAGCCTTCCATCCTTTGCTGCCTTGCGGAGAGCTGTGCCCATTCTCTTGGGGAGGTGGTTGGTACATTCCAGCTTGGTGATGGGACGTGTGGGACCGTAGGGCTGAGCTGCAGCCAGAGCATTGAACGCTGTGGAATCTCCGTCCGACAGCATAGTTCTGTACCTGAGGTTGTGACGCTCAACAGACCTGCAGCATAGAAAAATTAAAAAAAACTTAGTGTGAAGTACTGGCTGGATAACTACTGTCTTGAAAAAAAATATGAAAAAGACTGGGGTTCATGGGCCAACAAGGTCCTGGTGAGATACAGACGCAGACCCACGAATGAAAATGATTTTGGATATTACTTTAGTGAAGAGTATCAGGAGGCCTCTCCCAGCAGAAAATACATACATGTATTATTATTACTGGAAAGTGTGCCAATTTACATTGGCTTGTGTACTAAGTGTGTATAAAGTGATCTTTTCATAGAGGGTGAACATTTAACTTGTACTTGTTAGAATATATACATGTATACATACACACATCTCTCCCTCGCTCACACACACACACACACACACACACACACATACACACATACACACACACACACACACACACACACACACACACACACACACACACACACACACTGACAATGAGTTTGATCCCAACTTGTTTGGGACACTTTTTCTTTTCAATAGAAAAGTTGTCAGGTTTCCTCTGAAATTTGCAGATTCAATAAAAAATTTCCCAGCCTAGCTGATCCTTTAGGACATTGTGAACATTTAATGATTTATCAACAAAAGAAAATGTATTTGTGAAGGGTTTGTGGACAGTGTTTTGTTGCAAAAATATGTGCTTCTGTGTTGTGTTTTGTTGGTCTTCATCTTTCTTTGTAAAGAAAAAGAAACACCCACAATGTACCATGCTTTATACAATTTTAAATAAAATTTACTTTTTAGCGCAACCTTATTCATGTTGTCTTATTCTGTATTTGAAAATAAAGGATATAGGGAAGAGTGTATAGGCTATTAGAACAATATTCTTACCTTCCCCACAACTCCAAGGCTGTGTCCCTCTCCATAGACTTGGCAGATCCCTCATGGTTAATGCTGCAGTCAGGGTGGTGAAGCTGCTTCCACTGTAGTTGCTCGGCAGCGGTCATCCCCTCTAGTTTTTCTTTGTTCATCGCACATGTGTGACAGTATGTGGATTTCACACAGAAGTCCAGCACATACCCAGTCAGAACATCAACAACAACGCCAACTCCATAGTGTGAGGAAAATCCTCTCTTGTGCCATGTACCATCAAAGGCCACATCCACCCAGAGAATGCCATCATCATCTTCCCAAGCACCGTCTTCCTCACCATCATCATTCACAGCATTCACTCTGCCTTGAGGAAATGTTTCCCTGTAGGCTTCCCTCACAAACTCCACTGTTTCGTTAAGTGTGGCATCTGTAGCTTCCACAATGCTGGCATTGACTCGTTTGTCTATGCGATGATAGGAACTCTTGTTCATCGCTGGCATTCCAAAGACTGTGCACAGTTTGTCCACACTGGAGTGTATAGCACAATCTCTTTGTTCACTTCAAAGGGAACATTTTGTCTGTGGTTGAGGTTGTTTTCTCTTGGCGACGAATACTCTGTGCGTGAATACTGGCAGCTGTCGCAACACAGCACTAGTTCTTGTGACAAGCCCATCGAGTCACCAACTTGAATTGTCACATGTCCTGCCTCGCACTCCGGGCACTTCACATCAGAGAGAAGCGAGTTCTCAGTTCAACTGACTGCACTCGGCAAAACACCACGAACGGCGATTTAGCTCAGCTGGTGGTTGAGCATTCAGGTCGATGCCTGCACCACTAAATCTCCTCAGTTTCGTCGCCGAAGCAGAAATACCTTCGATTTGAGGCTGATTACGGTTCACATCGCCCAAAACTGGCCGAGGTTCGACTCCGAGTCGATTCGAAACATACGCGTCAGCACTATCTCTCAAAACAACTGTCTCTGCTCTGCCAACTTCAGGCGCGTTCTCGTCGCCTGCTGGTTTTTCCTTCCTCGTTGTTCGAGCATCTGAAAGCTGATTCTTCCTTTTGCGTTGGGAAGATCCTTGCGAATTTCGGAGTAGACATTGCTGGTTGATAGTTGATATTGAGTTACGTGGAATCGACACTGTGTTTACAACGGATAAGGCAGTTTGCGCATGCGCGTCACTGTGGTCATTGACAACGACCAACCAGAGAAGTTTCTCAAAGGTTAGAGGTTGTTCTCATGAATATTCATATTACTGTCTGAAAAAGTTGATGCGCGATCCGGCCGTTGTACGGAAATAACGGACTGTTCATGTCTATTTTTAACGTTCACAGAAAACGGGAATTCCCGCTCAACCGTTCGATGTGTTACTGCCAAGCTTATTCGGGGAATCGTGGTTGTTGCAAGGACTTGAAAACATAGATTGTTCAGCAATTTCTCACACTTGCAGCACTCACACATGTACACATACTTTGAAAATCACCACTTTATTGCAAAATAAACGATGAAATTGACAAAATAAACAACACACAGTGATTCTATGATGTTCAAAGTACCTGAAAAAAACAAAAACCCAAAACACGTTTTTGAACAAATGTTTGCTAAAATTCCGTGCCACCTCTGCCCTTAATAACGCTGGAGATGACCCCATCAAGAGAAATCTTATGACCCAGTTGTCGTAGCGTTGAAGAAATAGCGGACCTTCACACACGAAGGGAAGATGCTGACCCCCCCTGCCCTGCTAGCCAAGCCAAATGATTGGCTACCTGCATAGATCTAGGTGCCAAGGGCTTAACTCTGTTCAGCTCACACCATTTAACCCAGGAGGCCCAGTGAGACGAGTAGACCGAACTGGTGGACTTCCTATGAGCATGATTCACAAAGTCTACCGTGGCCGAAGAGGCCCCTGCCTTAAGCAAAGAGCTTCTGACAGTATCCAACCGTGAAGGTTTAACGCCTGAGGGTTCTCGTGATGAATGCCTGACCTGGGTTGCAAGAGTTCTCCCTTTCTTACTGCGATGGGGATAGGCGGTCGAACCGCCAGTCGCAGCAAGTCCGGGAACCAGTGCTGGCTTGGCCAAAATGGGGCAACCAGAACCAGCGCTGGCCTCTCCAAGTCGACCTTCCTGAGAACTTTGCCCAACAGACAAAACGGAGGGAAGGCGTAAGCTGTCAGATTGGACCAGTCCATTTCCAGAGCGTTCACGCCCCACGCCAGAGGATCCGGGAAGGGGGAAACAAACAGAGGAAGCCTCGCTGAATAACGAGTCGCAAACAAGTCGATTTGCGGCTTCTGTATCTGTACCCAAAGTCGGTGCAGGGACTGATGAGACAGGGTCCACTCTGAATGGACCACCTTGTCCCCCCTGCTCAGTGCGTCCGCCAGGACGTTCAAGCTTCCCTTCAGAAAGATGGCTGACAGCAGAATGTGATGCGAAACGCACCACTTTAGGATGAGGCACGCCCTGTCTGAAAGACTGCGGGATCTCGTTCCGCCCTGCCTGTTCACATAAGCCGCAACTGTCATGTTGTCGGTGTGCAGTCTGACATGACTGTTCTGAACGAAAGGCAGAAAAGCTTGGAGCGCCAACGAAACAGCCTCCAACTCCAGCGCGTTGATGTGACGTGAAGGTTGAGACAAGTCCCACACCCCCGACGCCACATGCTCCCCCAGGTGAGCTCCCCACCCCATCAGAGAAGCATCGGTGAAAAGCTCGTTCTGTGGAGACGGGCAAACTATCGGAACTCCCTGTAAAACCCAGGGGAGGAGCCAGACCTGCGTGGTCTCGAAAAACCAGGTCTCCAGCGAAACCTGAGTGTCCCAACCCTGGGTTGACTGATCCCACCGAGACTGAAGGGCAGCCTGAAAAGGCCTTTTGTGCACCCTGCCCAGTGGGATAAGAGTAGCCATAGACTCCATCTGGCCAAGTACCGATGTCAAAACCCGTACACTGGCCAGATTCTCTCCGTGAAGCGCACGAAGCAAGTCTTGAAGCTTGGACACCCTCTTCTGAGAAGGGCGGACAGTCCAACTGAGAGTGTCGAACTCCATCCCTAAGTAAGTGAAATTCTGTGATGGAATCAGTTCCGACTTGCCCAGGTTTACGGAGAATCCGAGCTGAGCGGCCTGCCTGAGGACCTTGCGAGTATGAACATGGCACAGATCCCTGTCCTGATTGAGGATCAGCCAGTCGTCCAAGTAGGCTCGCAGACGAATGCCCTCCTTTCTCAGCAGAGAGCAAAGTTGTCGCACCACGATGGTGAAGATCCATGGTGCGAGAGAGAGGCCAAACGGGAGAGCCCTGAACTGATATGCCTTTTCGCCCCAGCGGAAGCGCAACCACTTTCTGTCTGTTACATGCATCAAGACATGAAAGTATGCATCTGTGAGGTCCACTGAGGTCGCCCAATCGCCTGGGCGAAGTGCCTCTCGCACAGAGGTCGGCGTCTCCATAGTGAACTTCACAGTTCGGAGATACTTGTTCAGAGTAGATAGATCCAGCACCGGTCTCCAAGCCCCCGAGGCTTTTGGCACAACGAAAAGTCTGCCGTAAAACCCCGGGGACCGAAGGTCCAATACCTCCTCTATCGCCCCTTTCAAAAGCAGAGCTGAAACCTCTCCTTGAACTGCGGCTCTCGCCTCTGGATCTCTTGGAGGTTTGCATGGCGGGATTATCCTGGTCAGAGGTGCTTTTTCTCCTGACCAGAGAAGTCGGAACCCCGAACGAACTATCCCAGTAACCCACTTGCTGTCCACCAGCTGCAGCCAGGAAGTGAGGGCCCTGGACGGGCCGCCCGCTACAACCAGTGCGGGGGCTACCGGGATAGCCTGCTCGGGGGAGCTTCATTGGGGGTGAGGCTTACGCCCCGACCCCCTAGAGGCGCCAAAAGATTGGCCCCTCTTCGGGTACGGAGCACCGCGACCCCTACTCGAAGAAGCAAAGGATTGTTTGTGAGTCTTGCCACCACCAGACGAAGCAGTCTGAGGCTTGGCGGAAGACTGTGATTGCGTGTGTGGTTTGTTCTGGGGCTTCGAAAACCCGTGAGAAGCGAGACGGGCTATAGCTAGGTCCCTAGCGTCCTGGGTCTCCCTCTGCAGCGCATCAAGAGATGCCTGACCCAACAGGGACCCTTCCGAGAAAGGAGAAACCTTTAAACTCTCGATCGTGGATTTGTTGGTAATCCTAGAACCTGTCAAGAACGCTGTCCTTCTTGAATGCACGGCATGCGCATAAAGGTTAGCGGAGATCACCATCTGTTCTCTAGTGACCTTCGCCAGCGTGGCAAAAAGAGTACTCACATCAAGTGCAGACGCTTCAAAACGAAATTCAAACGGGTCCAACGACGAAGCAATAGACCTAGAAAGGGCCCGCTGCAACGATTCTGACACTGAGGCCAGCTCAAGCTGAGCTCTCCCTGCTTCCTCCAAAGCCAAAAGAGAGGCTTCGGAATACGGGACAACCCTGTTGTTGCCGTAGCCATCCTCCCTCAAAGAAGCCAATTCCGGGGAAACCGGAAGCACAGTAGAGGGCAGAGCAAACGTCTCGACCAAACTGATAGGACGAGGGGTGAGCCTAAGTTTCTGAATCCCAGAAACAGCCCTCTCCCCCGCTTTAGCCAACCAAGGCAACACATCCTCTGGTGCCTCTCCGTGTTGAGCCAACAACGGCACCGCAGGAGTATTCCTTCCCTTGAACACATGTGCCAAGACATAAGCAACCGATGACGACTCCCGAAACCGGAACTGATCCTTCGGACTCTTGGAGGACCGAAAATCGTCAAAGGCGGACAGCGGTGGTGGAAGTCTCTGCTTGCTTCGCACCACCCCTTCCGGAAAGTACTTAAAAGCCGTCTCAGCTGCCGACGACACTGCGCTCGACAGCTTAAACGGCACGTTAAGTTGGGTGTCATCCACAGCCGTGGAAGCACCCTCATCCATCTCTTCAGCCTGCTCGCCATCGCAGTCAGGCAGGTGAACCCCAGAGAGACTCTCCTGGTCAGCTCCGGAGACACCATCATCTTCCTGCCCCCAGGGCGGAAGGGGAAATGATCGACCCGACTCTGAGTGAGAGTGGTATGACAAATCCCTACGAACAACAGGGCTCCTAGCCTCTACCGAAAGCGCTCGATGCGGATTAACGGCGGGGGTTTCGGTGCTTTCGCCGCGATCACGGTCTACTCGCTCCTGCTTTCGCATACCACTGGCACCGGAGAACCCGGCACCATGTGGTGAGGACATACCTTCAAAGAGCCCATGCTCAGACAACGAGGGCACAAGACGTCCATCGCCCTGCTGCGACGCATGAACCTCAGCCCGGACCACCGAAGTAGCAGCCACAGCTGCACCTGCGAGAGAGGAAGCTGAAACGGAAGAACGTAACTCTGCTTTCGTCGCCGTCAAATCTGCGGCCAAAGTCGAAACCTGTGAACTAATAGTCAGAAGCAAAGACGCAATATCGGAGGGCAAAAACCCTGAATCGCCAGGGGCCCCCGACAACAAAGCATGTTTATCCACATTCGAAACATTTTTGTCACAAGGCGTGACCTTGTCCTTTTCGACGGACAAAATGGCGGACGAAGTTTTGTCAACAACTTTCGGACATTTATCAATCCCCGACCCAGAAGAAGAAGCGGCCTTTCCAGCACTCTCCCTTCTAGAAGAAGACTTAGACGAAGCTAAACTAGCAGTAGGAGAAGTAGTAGCCGAAGCCTGTCTCGAACTAGTCTTAGGCTTGACGCTATCCGCCATGGTAAAGCAAACTCACGAAAAAATATTTCTTCAAGAAAATTTCATAAGTTCACAAACATGACAAAATGTCGCCAAAGTTACAAAAACAAGAAATCTCTCACCCAATAACGGCAAGGATGCGGACCCAGCTAGGCGGCAGACCAAAGGGTAGAAGCCAAAGTCAGAAGACCAAGCAACAAGACTGAAAACAGTCGGAGCGTACAGTAAAGCGACCAGTCCTGTTGGGCGCTGAGTTGAGAATGATAAGTTGGCGGCTTATGCGCACGCATACGGAAGGGGCCTCGTTTCCGGGCTGGCTTTGACACCCTTACGGGTCTCTGTCACTCTTTTTTTAGAGGCGCCTTCCTTGTTACCAAGGGGACGCGTACAGCGTTACCAGCACTGAACTAGAGTTAATTGCTATTTGTGAGTTGGGTAAAGGATGTAATTTAATTCCTCTTCAAAAAAAAAAAAAAAAAAGCAAAGAGATCGAAGAAAAGAAGACAACATATTTTACCTGAGTTCTCAAAATGAAAGTCCAGACAATGACAGCGTTTTTCTCCTGTTTGAACTGCTCCAGGGGCTGTTGGCACTTCACTTGTACGCCAGGCAGTGTTTCTGACATCTGTCAAGACACACACAAAGATGAGGCTTGATACAATGAAAAATAACCCCAGTCATAAGGTACTGCGTTTGAGCTCCCACTTCTGTTATATATAAGGAGAAATGTTAAAATAAGCTTCTAGTCCTCCTAAATATGTTTCTTTTCACCAAAACACTCCCAGCATCTTGCCAGGCAGTTAAAATAATAACCAGGGTTTAGCCTGGAATAAAAAGACAATGGGACATTTGTCCCCCTCAACCAAATTCTGATGGGACATTACATAGTCGAAGGCAAAACGCACAAAGCACGCTAGGCGGTCCGAAAATGCTTTTGTCGAAAAATGCAAAATAGTGCTATTTAGTGCCATATGATGATATGAGAATTTGCCAGTGTATCCGGTTAGTGTGTCACTGTGTGTGTGTGTGTTTGTCTGTGTTTCGATCGATATCGCTTCTGTTGACAGTTTCCACAGAGGTAATCGCGCAAGCACAGATAGTTCGCAGAATTAGTTGAATACTAATGAATTACATTTTAAAAGCAAATCATATTGCATTTTACAAACTCGCAAGTTACTCGGCTTGGCGCGCGTTTTTGCCTAGCTCATTCCGAACATTGTACTCCCGTGAAAAGTGTGCATGGGGTGGCGCAGTGGTATGTAATCTCAGTGCGCCCTTTGACGCACTGAAGGCAATTCCAATGGGACATTTTGATATGTTATGCGCCAATGGCGCAAGGCGCACTAGTAAATGAAACCCTGAATAACATTGTACACTTTCAAAAACTCTGTTGGTGGTCAAGTTTTTTTTTTTTCCCCTTACAGATAAAACAGACAGCAATGTTCATGTACAACACACACCCACACCCACAAAACTACACAAACACATTTTCACTCTATTGACCACTCAATTATAGTGCAACTGATACAGGGCTAGCAATGTGGAAAAAAGAAAGTTACAATTTGGGGAAGCAGGAGCAACATAAAAAAAATTCAGCTCAACCTCAGCACTCGTGTTAAACCAGAGATGAGATTCCCTAAAAGTGATTTTGGAGGAAATTATTTGGTGGGGGTCTGGGGGGTAACGCCCCTTGTGGGGGTCAGGGGGCAAAGCCCCCTGAAGCTGAAGATTTGTTGACACTTTGACCATAAAAAAAAGACTTGGAAATGAGTCCGAGCAGTAGAAGCAAATAGTTGTCAAATGGCCTTTCAGCGTGGTCTTCCCTTTGGATTTGTAGCTGAGATCAAAATTACACCACGTGCATCTAGCCTTTCCCGGAACAGTCAACTTTTTAATAGAATTTTCAAGTCAGAGCGACAGTTTTCTCCCGCGTAGTTCAGACGTGACGATTTCTTCCTGCCATTTCAGAACCCACTTATTCTTCACACCCTGGTCGATCTCTGACGCCAAAACATGTTCGCTTTCCGTCAATGTTCTCACCGACGCCATCTTTGTTAAGCAGGCTAAAGCCGACAGCTGAATCAGCCCGTTTATGAATTTTCGGAATGAAGACACTCGGTGAAAGGGAAACTTAGTCCCAAATGGAAAGTTAATATTCGGGTCGAAGGTCCACTTCCTTCGATACGGAGGTTATGTTGTCATTATTTTATCGGAGATTTGATCTGGAAAATCGACTTTAGGGTTGTAGGTAGGACTTTACAGATCGAATCCAATGGAACCACAACAACTACTCTACCCCTCCCCCCTCCCCATTTTTTCTCAACGGATTTAGACGATTCAGAAAAATGGTCCTGGGAACGAACTTTTGGGCGGAATTCCGCCAATTGGCGGAAGAATCTCATCCCTGTAAACACAACTAGCACTGTCCACTCACTTCAGTAACACGAGAGTCTGCAGCGTTGTAGCGTTCAAGCAACTGGTCCATGTAGGAAAACATGTTCTGTTCCTTGGCCAGAGCGCGCTTCATGGAACGCCACTCGTAACGTTCACGCCACTCGTCCAACTCTTCCTGGCTGTGAGCGTACTTGCACAAGTTGAACATGTCTGGCACATGGGAGTAGGGACAGCGACCTCCATCCACGTGTCTGCGAAATACAAAATGATAAAATAGATTAAATCTATGTAATGAATTTGACAAAGAGAAAATGAGCGAGAATTCAGCTAGAACAACTTACTTTCTGTATGAAAGCTGCCTACAAACCAATGGTAAAATCATAGTTCAAAAAGTCATGGCTATGTGGCTTTGTACATAGAGAAGGCTAACAGCAGGAACTGCAAAAACCACCATGGGATTTTGTCAAAGGCTGACAATGTCAAACAATTACTCCCTGTAATTAGTGATTAAAAACTATTGTCCCTGCAACAGGCAAAGTTTAGAACCTCCAATACGCCATGGGCAAATCTGCTTTGACGTCGTTCTTACGTTAAGCAATTCATTCTAACTGTTCTCTTATATGAATCATAGCATATGGTGCTTCTTTATGCTCCTCTGCAGGACACTCAGCTAATTCAATTGTTCAAGTAATGAAGTCGCAAATATCATTCAACCACCACAGACAGGACACAAGGAAACTGAGCAACACCCACTGCAGGGTCATCCACCGCTGCAAGAAGTGGTTGATCCTATCAGCATCGCTGAGACTATGATTGTTCTAAAGAAGTTAACCAGCCTGCAAAGTCTCACCTTGCAGTTGCTGCTATTAACCTGCCAAGACATGAAGCCTTAAAAATCACAGGTGGATGATACAATAACGTATGGGCAGAATATACCTGCGCAGCTTCAGCGGCACAGACGATGCACTGCATATTATTGATGCTGCGATAGGGATTATGACGAGTACTTGGCCTGTTTTCCTTTCACGCAATGTGTAGAGGGCTGGGATAAGATGCAATGAGTCATCTGTCCTGCTGAAGTTACATATGTGAGCGCCGAGCCTTATTTACACGTTTGTAACCAGCAAATATGCCTTACTTGGAGCAAATGCTGAGGTTGCTGCCCTGTCCCCACGGGGGCTGGCGGTAGTTCCACTGATGGTCTTTATCGCTGTTGACGTGAAACATGTGTTTCTCCGAAGCAGTGTGCTCCTCCCACTGCCGCTCGCTGTTGCACTGAATGGAGCAGTATCGGCAGTAGTGGGTGTTGTTCTGTAGGTGCATGGGCAGTCGCACCTGCGTGGTTTGGGTGGTCACTCGCATGGGCTGGGCGGCCACCACGGAGTCACCTTGGTTGATCTTGGTCTTCCTCAGGTCCTCGTTGCAGGCTTTCACCACATCCTCCACCTTGTTAACTGTCATGGATAGAAAGTAACAGACGTCAGGTGAAGATCTCGGAGACAAAGGGAAGTAAGCGCTCCAAAAGCATACATTAATTTTGTCAGGTGAAGAACTTCTGAACTGTGGTGTTGCTGTTGCCTTGCTAGTCAGTAAATTATTTTGTGCTCTTGAGCTACTTGAAGTTTTAAAGCCCCATTCCTGCTGAGAGCAAGTTTACAAGATGAGTGAAGCTTTTCGTCCTGAAGTCTTGAGAATAACTGCAGAAAAACATCAGTGTTTGCTACACCAAACTTTCAAGTCTGCATTATCAGCAAAAACAAATGGCAGGCAGAGGTTTATTTCCTTGCGAGTATTGGTGTGCATGTGTGTGTGTTCACTCTCGGGTGTGTGTGTTTGTTCATGGGTGTGTGTGCGTTTGAGTACATGTGCATGCACACATGTGTTCCTTGCACAGCTGTGGTACCTTCTACATACACAGATTAACCTTTGTTGCTAAAGGCACCACTTACACACAATCCTACTCCCCACCGAACCAACTGACCTTTATTCCTGGCCATCCAGATCCATAGGACTCTCTCCTCCTCGCTGTGAGCAAACTGGCAAGGTCCGGGACCTACAAACTGACACTTCTTCTTCTGCTGGATGAAGCGACACACCACAAAGTTAAGGTTGCGAGGGATGGTGCTGGGAAGACTGCGCAGCTCTCGGAAAATACCCACTATCAGGAACACCTGTGAAAGCATAAAAGATGTGGTGAGAACTGCAGAAAATGTAATACTTTTCTAAGAAAATTCTAAAATTTCAGAAACACCTGTCAAAGCATAAGAGATGTGGTGAGAACTGCAGAAAATGTAATACTTTTCTAAGAAAATTCTAAAATTTCAGAAACACCTGTCAAAACATACAAGATGTGGTGAGAACTACAGAAAATGTAAAACATTTCTAAGAAAATTCTAAAATGTCAGAAACACCTGTCAAAGCATAAGAGATGTGGTGAGAACTGCAGAAAATGTAATACTTTTCTAAGAAAATACTAAAATTTCAGAAACACCTGTCAAAGCATAAGAGATGTGGTGAGAACTGCAGAAAATGTAATACTTTTCTAAGAAAATTCTAAAATGTCAGAAACACCTGTGAAAGCATAAAAGATGTGGTGAGAACTGCAGAAAATGTAATACTTTTCTAAGAAAATTCTAAAATTTCAGAAACACCTGTCAAAGCATAAGAGATGTGGTGAGAACTGCAGAAAATGTAATACTTTTCTAAGAAAATTCTAAAATTTCAGAAACACCTGTCAAAACATACAAGATGTGGTGAGAACTACAGAAAATGTAAAACATTTCTCGGAAGATTCAAAGAATCAGAAACACCTGTCAAAGCATAAGAGATGGGCGGGGATATAGCTCAGTTGGTAGCGCGCTGGATTTGTATTCAGTTGGCCGCTGTCAGTGTGAGTTCGATCCCAGGTTCGGCGGAAATTTATTTCACAGAGTCAACTTTGTGTGCAGACTCTCTTCGGTGTCCGAACCTCCCCCCGTGTACACTACATTGGGTGTGCACGTTAAAGATCCCACGATTGACAAAAGGGTCTTTCCTGGCAAAATTGCTTAGGCACAGTTAATAATTGTCTACCTATACCCGTGTGACTTGGAATAATAGGCCGTGAAAGGTAAATATGCGCCGAAATGGCTGCAATCTACTGGCCGTATAAAATTTCATCTCACACGGCATCACTGCAGAGCGCCTAGAACTGTACCCACGGAATATGCGCGATATAAGACTCATTGATTGATTGATTGATTGATTGAGATGCGAGATCTGCAGAAAATGTAGAATGTTTCTCGGAAAATTCCAACAATTAGGAACACCTGTGAAGGCACAGAGAAGTGTTGAGATGCAAAGAGAACAAGAGACATAAAACTTGTCCTTATAAACTGGGCGAAGTTGACCACTTAGTATACTTTGCGAAGCTGGCCACACGAAGCTTTAGCACTTCAAGCTCAATTAAGGACTGCCTTATGTGTGTATGCAGTGAATGGTCTGTATTTTAGCGCCGCTCTTTGCATCCTCTGAAATGGTCCCCCTACTCATTCCTAGAAACTGCTTCGTTGTGACAACAATGTACATATACGAAACTTCAATTTGGATACTGAAAGTTACCGATTGGTCGAGGGTGCATGACAGATATTGAAACCGCCTGAAAAAGGTTGGAATCACAAAAAGCATAGGATGATCATTACCGTATTTGACGGACTACAAGCCGCGACTTTAAAAAAAAAAAAAATCGCATTGCGGCTTATAAAAAGATGCGGCTAAAACGTTACCTAAACTTGAATAGCATCCACCTAATGTAAGACGACGCGGATTTTCATTTCGCTCGATTAGCGATTACCGGTACTTTATTAGCTCTCTACTCAAGACTCGGCGCTTTTCTCTTTCTTTCGCGAATCTTCGTTTGTCAACAAGTCGTCGTGACAAGATAGCGTACAGAGAAACACCGGATGTATCAGGATCTTGCGCGCGCGAGATTTCGTTTTTTTGTGTCTCGCGATAGTTGGAGGAGCGAGAGCCGCCATGTTGTGTTTTCGTCTGCTCGAAATGTGCGCAAAAGTCGTAAATCATCCCAAAAAAGCTTATTCCGGGCGGGACTACATGTGTGTGTTGGTTACAAATTGCGTGTGCAATATTTTTCTTCAAACTTTTTCACTTTTCTTCTTTGTTTCACTTGTTTATTCTCGGAGCCGATTTCGCCAAATACCGTACTTTCGTTTGCCTGGTTGTTTTGATTGATTGACACGATCTGATTATATTTTTTTCGACGGCGGCTAATATAGTGACGCGGCCTATACGTGGCTCGTCCCAATTTTTTTTGTTAAAAGTCGGGGGTGCGGCTTATAAAACGGTGCGTCTTGTAATCCGTCAAATACGGTTCTCTTTCTTGGTTCTCACCCTTACTTCTTTCCAGCCAACTGTTTTTGACCAATGCTTATTTTGTACTGTCTGGAGTACTGTGGGTGTTCTTACTTCGTATGTTTCATTGTTTTTATGTTTAGGGTGGTCATATGTTGTTTGGTTGTTTTAAAAGCAGATGAACCACATATATTTCCATCATTGTTTAATTGTATGGACAATAAATTATCTTATGTCTTAGTTACGTTTATCGCAAGACATCAAACTCACCCGCTTGACCTGGAAGTTGCCGTGGCCCTTTAGGCATCGGTTTGAGTTTCCATCCTGCAGGCTCTTGGTGCCGTTAGTCCAGCACATGCCACAGTACTCCTGCACTGTGTGCGGCACTTTCTCCCTGAGAGTGTAGCCACTGTTGGCCCCCTGGACAGCTGGGGCCAGAGATGACGGGGCAGAGGTCGGCTGTGGTTTGGTCTGCCTTGAAGCCGCGGCTCCGTACCCCTGCATGGGTGCAACCTGGAAAATTCCAAAAACCGGCAAAAGTTTGGGTCCAGCTTTTTTTAGTATTTAAAATGCCAAAAAAAACCTCTCCTGGAACAAAAACATCGGCAGCCGATGAAACCAAAAACCGGCTGCCGGCGTGTAGCCGGCAGAGTTGCACCCATGCCCCTGTTGTCAGGTAGGACAAAGGTAAGTACATTGTACAAACAAGGACCAGTGAAAAGACTATTCCAAATATTATAGCTCATAGTTTATTTTTGCTTTTACCCCTGTTGTGAGGTATGACACACAAAGGTAAGTACAAACAAGGTCCAGTGAAAAGACAATTACAATATTATAGCTCATAGTTTATTTTTGCTTTTACCCCTGTTGTGAGGTATGACACACAAAGGTAGGTACAAACAAGGTCCAGTGAAAAGACAATTACAATGTCATAGCTCATAGTTTAGTTTTGCTTTTACCCCTGTTGTGAGGTATGACACACAAAGGTAAGTACAAACAAGGTCCAGTGAAAAGACAATTACAATGTCATAGCTCATAGTTAAGTTTAGTTTTTTGTTTTTCAAAACATGCAAAGTTTTTAAAAATAGGCTCAACAATCCCTTGTTTCGGGAAATGTGAACTGAGTTCGAATTTCTGTACTGCGTCAAGGTTGGTACAAGCATCTGGGCAGGTTTTACCTGTTGATAAAAAGCAAGATTAAAATTAAAATTCAAACAATTCCTGTGCAAATGAAAACTCAACAGCAAATAATGTCCAAGCAGACCAAAATTAGTGAAGCTAATATCCAAACACCACCAAGGCAAAGTAAGTGACCAAGTAAACCAACCTGTGGCTGCTGTTGCTGTTGCTGTTGTTGTTGTGGCTGCTGTTGTTGCTCAGGTGATGATTGTGCTTGTCTCCTCTGACACTGCTGCACGATTTCTTCACGCGATATACCTGTGTCACGTTCCAGCATCCAAACGTCACGCTCCAGTAAACTGTGAGCTGACAAACATTTGTCTGTGGCCTGCAAGTATTGATAGACCACACTCAAGCAGATTAGCAGATGAACATGGGAAATAAGCACTATGCTTGAGTGAGAAATCCTCCTAAATGCTATATGTTGTATATGACGGTTTTTCAATTTTGAGGCAAAAACGTGTCTTTGAACTTCAAAAAAATTCAGAGCTTCACACAGTGCTCCGATTGTACTGAAATTCGGGTTAATGTCTTCTTCAAAATGTCCTTCGGAAACTGGTCACGAGTTTTGCGTTATTTGTGTGTTTACCTTATACCTTTTAAGGTCAAATAGTAGGCGAGGGTGTCAAAAATGGGTGTCTTTGGGTTAGAAGGCAAAATTTCAAATGTCTGTAGATCGTCAGAAAAAAATCGTACATGAATGAAAAAATATTCAAAAAATTGTTTTTTAGAACACTAACCGATCTGTGAGCAGCTTTTTTAATGTCCTTTTATACTTTATTTATGAAACGAAAATAAAAGAGCAAAAAATGCTGTCTTCACTTTTTATGTCCGTCGTGTCACGTTTACTGAACGCGACTGAAAAACAATGACGGGTCCCTTTTTTCGTAATTTTAAATGTAACCAAGATCGCGTCCCTTTTGTCGCCTCCTTTCAGGAAAAACCTATCGCCGCGTGGCCTTTACGTCTTATTTTATTGGTGTCCTGAAGTTGTCAAAGTGAGTATTAAAATTATTTTATGTCCATCGTGTCACGGGGTGTGTGATAGTGATTAAAACTTGAAATGTGCTCAAATCACATTCAATACATGGGACTTTGGGACACTTAACTATCTAGATTTGAAATTGCAATCAAATTTGGAACAGGGAGCATTCATAATTTTTTTTTTTGAAATTTGTCCATCGTGTCACGGTCCATCGTGTCACGATCTCAGTCGTGACACGATGGACACAATTGTGACACAACGGACATATTCGTGTGTCTTGTTCGATGTAATTCAGTTATTTATGTATAGGCGATGAAATGGGCTAGCTATACACCTGACAATGTAAGCATGTAGATCTAGTGATACATACACTCTTCAAAAAAAGTTAAGGATCGGTTGAAAAAACGGATCTAATTATAAAAAATTGCCAAAAAATTAAACATCGACATAATAATCAAAAGATTAATGTGTTTGAATTAACAAATGAACAATGAGTCTTGACCTAGAATTTTGTTTGGCAGGCAGAGTTATTTCCCTTTGTGTGACTTCTCAAAAGTTTCTGCATTTTGGTAGAAAAAGGGTGGTTTTTTATAGCCCCATGAAGTTTGCGGAACGCATGCCAGGGCAAAAGGTTGTGATGCACGTGCTACAACAGGGTCCTGGCTATTAACATCGGTCACCACCTTGTATTCAAAGGTTGACACGCTGACACAATTATGCACAGTAGCAACATGCCCCCACGAAGAAAACTGAGCAATTTGGATAGAGTAAGGGCAATAGGATGGCTACAAGACAGTGTTGCTGCCAGGCAAGTGGCCCCAAGGCTTGCAGTGGCTCCCTCTGTCATCATTAGACTAAAACAGAGATTCCACGCAGCTGGAAGAGTGCAGGAGCGACAACGTTCTCGTCGGCCCAGAGTCACCACACAAAGAGAGGATCGCTTCATTCAGAGGCAGGCCATGCAACAAAGAATGGCTACGGCAAACAACATTAGGCAACGCCTACAAGCTACCACGGCAACACTGTTGTTAGTGGTCAGACGATCCGAAACCGCTTACACAACTTTGGCTTGCGTGCAAGGCGTCCAGTCCGAGGAACAACCCTGACTGCTAATCACCGAGCAGCTCGCCGAGCCTGGTGCACTCAACATGTGAGGTGGCAACGTCAGCAGTGGGCTCAGGTGTTGTTTACAGATGAGTCCCGCTTTTGCTTGGAACCTGCTGATGGTCGCATCCGAGTGTGAAGGCGTCGCGGAGAGCCCTTCGCAGAAGGCGCTGTTCTGGAACGACAGCGTTTTGGCGGAGGCTCTGTGATGGTCTGGGGAGGGATCAGCACACGTCAAAGGACACCTCTGTACCATGTAGTGGGCAACTTGACCAGTGTCCGCTACCAGAATGAGATCCTGCAACCCCTGGTCATTCCAGCCCTCCAAGCGATCGGCCCTCGTGCGATTCTTCAGGATGACAACGCACCTCCCCATCGCTCTGCAGCTGTAAACACCTTCATCCAGCAGGCCAGGGTCAACAGGATGATGTGGCCAGCCAACAGCTCGGACCTGAACCCCATAGAGCACATGTGGGACGAGCTTTGTTGTCGGGTACAGCAACATCACCCTCCTCCTGCCAATCTGGGTCAACTGCTGCAATGGCTCCAGCAGGAGTGGAATGGAGTTCCCAGAGCATACATATGCAACCTGATCCACTCCATGCGCCAACGATGTGTTGAATGCCTGGCACACGACGGAGGGCACATTGACACTGATTCACATTGTTGTGAATTCCATTTTCGAGGGTTGTCACGTTTGACACACTCTAGCTAAATTGTCGCTGCCGCGTTCGATCTTTGCTTTGTTTGTCATTACGCCTTGGTTGTTCAATTATATAATTTTAAAAAAAAAGAAAGAATTCGGTCTTGTCTGTTATGTGTGGCGTGCTTGTAAAAAAGTTATCCTTAACTTTTTTTGAAGAGTGTAGAAGGAATTCGACCGGAAGATTATCTTGGGCGTTGGGTGTTTGTCGCTTACGACAAGATGGCATATCCCGGTCTAGTGGTAGACGTTGACAATGGAGAATACCTGGTGGACTGCTTGCACCAACTTGGAAAGGACAATTGTTTCTTTTCACCAAGAATGAAGAACACACTATGGTACCCCCATGAAGATATTCTGGCTGTCATCTCTGAGCCAGTTAAAAAAGATGGCTTCTCTGATCATTACACTGTAGATCTATTTGTATGGAATCATGTGCAAGAGAAGCTTTTCCGGAGACACACCCCGTTGCAGTCTGATGTGTTCACTCAACCTAGAGCTCGCTATCATAACAGACATTAAGTTCAAAGACGGTTACCTTTACACTTTTTCAGTCGTTCCTCTTGACTCGTTCAGTTTTATAAAAATGCCATGTGGAAAGGCATTCCAATTCTGCTTTTTGTTTGCTTAGTTTAATACCCAATTTTAAAAAAATGTAATTTTCAAACTTGCTTCCTTTTGTATGTGCAAATGTCTATCGTGTCACGAGCGTGTCCATCGTGTCACGAGCGTGTCCATCGTGTCACACTGCACACTAAGGCTTAATTTGCAAACCAAAGATGTTGTTTCATAATCAAGGGTTTTGGGTGCTTGTTGCCATCGTTTAGAGTTACTAGTAAAAAAAAGTTTCACATAAATGTGTGCATTTGTTTCAGTTTTATGTGTGTTGACGTGTGCTGTGATTTATTACTTTTTCTTTCTACTCTATTATTTTCTGTAATCAATGCACTTTCTTTAAAACAAAACCCACATATTTTGATTTATTCCATTGAAGGCTGATCTGTGTGTTGTGTAACTGAAAAGAAATGGACTGAGTGATTAAATTTATCATAAAAAAAATAAAAAAACTTGTCCGTGACACGACGGACATTTTCACATGTGTACATTTTTTCACATTTTTATATTTCTTCACATAGTTTTGTAAAAGTGGCAAGAAGCGACCTATGGAATACGCAATGTGTATAGTTCAACATAAAATTATTGCTGATTCCTTTGGTGAAGATTATTCCCCCCCCGATTTTTTTTTCATTTTTGCCCCAAAATTGAAAACCCCTCATATGTCATGATAACAATTGAATAAAGTCTTGTTTAAACCAACATGGGAAAAAAGACAGCAGCACTCAACAAAACACAAAGTGTATATATGAAAATCTGTAACATTCTCCTGTGAGCATGAGATCATAACATTGTAAATAAGCCTGAAAGCAACCGCACAGGCCTTTCATTGGGGAGCACTGTGGATGACTTGGGTAGGGCATGTGGGAGACACACACACATCAGGTGACTCTATCCAGGCTAGTCAAAGATAAACTTTGGCTGGAAGGTGCTCCTTTCGTATGAAGCGCATGCTTACCTGATCTTTACAGAAGTGAAGGAACCTGCAGATACGGAAAAAGGCCCCTTTGTGGGTGAACTTGCGATGGTCGATGGGAGTCACCTCGCCTGTTTTTGTGTTGACGTGCGCCAGGACAGCCGACTGGTCCCACCTGTGTCTTTGCACGTTATCTGCAGACACGTCATCTTAAATTATGCAAGCGTCAATAAAACACATCTACTTCTCTCAGTGATTCCTTGTTCAATTTTCAAACTCACTTTTAGTATCATCCAAGGCACCTGTTGTCAATTCTCTTGCTTAAGGCACTGACACAGATATTCACGAACACAATCCACATGCAAGCCTTTAACATTTCTGGCATTATGTTTCCACACCACATGGGTGAACTAGGGGTAGAAACAACAACAAGATCTTTAGACACCCCTGGACTAAGCTCTCACACAAACAGTCCAGACCTGTTTACCCTAAGCCCGAGGCAAGAGTACTTTCCCAAAAAGTTGAGTGTATTTTTCAAAAAGTTGGTGTACTTTGCAAGCAAAGCCATATGGGCTAGGGAAAATGTACGCGTGGGTGCAAACGTGTTTGTGCAAGAATAGCATGTCTTGTGAACACCTTCAGAATTTAACTCCTTCCAATACAACAGGGATAAAACAATTTTATTTACCTGTCACTTTGTAGCATTATAACCAGTGTCTTCCAAACAGATTGATAATGAAAAGATGAAGTTCGTGAAATAACATCTGCGGTTGACAGTGGCAAGTTAATTTTTACAATCATCTCAGAATACATTGCTTTAGCACGGCCCACAGCCTTTTCTTCTGGCAGGATTTTGCTTTGCGGGAATGAACTTCATAATTCCTTGGCAGCTTTCAGAGGATTTCTTTGCAGCAACCTTGTCCAGGTGAGTTTTGGAACTGCGGTGTCGGTCGGTGTCATATTTCCCAGCATGGGCAACGGAGAAATCTGACTTACAATACTTGCAGTGTGCATGACTTTTTCCCACAGTAGACTCCACAATTCCTGGCTCTTTCTTATATTTCTCAAAAAAATCTGCTGCTTCTGCTGTTTAGACTTGGAACAGTCATCCGAAACTGGCAAATTTTTCCGCTTCATTTTGCCACGATTGTCCAGACGATCGCACGTGCCAACAACTGAACGAGGTTTCCACAGCTGAAGACTCGCTGTCAGGGTTATCTCCCTTAGACCGAAACCGGTATCAGTTGTACCATCCCGTAATCAGCACACCAACACCGGAAAACGTATTCTAGACTTTTTCTTAGTCGTATTTTGTGCGTGTGTCGCATATTGTCGTACCGATAATAATTTGGCGTACAAAATACGCCCAAATCGTACTGGTAAACAGGTCTGAAACACGCAACTTTCCTATTCCCAATATCATCATATACACGTTTACAAAATACATTTTGTGCGCACACACACACACTCTGAAATATCAAAGAAGACGTAAACCCTTACTTGTACAAGCATTATTGGGCCCGGCCTCGCTGATGCAGGGAGGGCGGCCGTAGAAACAGCTGCGACAGACAAAGGTGAAAAATCCACCATACTTCTTCAACACCTCATTCACAGTGAAGCCGCGAGTGGAGGCAGTGTTACGATTCTGCAGGATGAAATCTGTGATGGAGAACCTCCCCATCTTCTCCATGGCCCAAATACGCTGCTCAGCTTCGTTGTGGGCGAAGCTGCAACTCGCTTCGCCGTAACGGCACAGCTCTGGCTTTCCGTTCAGCACGCTGTGGCACAGGATGTATTTCCCCGGGAAGTCACGGTGGTTGGTCCGCTCACGTACACGCTGCCACGGGGCATTGGGGAAGCGCTGTTTCACAATCAAGACGTTCTCCTCACAGATGTGGGTGTGAGGGTTGTAGTGGTACCTGCCCGGAAAGTTGTCATACGGGAAACACTCCGGGCAAACTACCTTATAATCATAGTCTTTAAGAGTGTTGTCAATGGCGCCCATGGAGAGAGGAGGAGAGGGCTGGTGCTGTGCTTGCTGCAGGTAGGAGGGTTGTGGTGGTGGTGGTCTGGACATGGATGACTGTGGAGGCGGTGAAGTCATGTAACCAGGCGGAGGAGCACCCAACAAAGCACCCTGGAAAGAAAAAGATTCTAACTTTATCCTCCAACAAAGCACCCTGGAAAGAAAAAGATTCTAACTTTACCCTCCAACAAAGCACCCTGGAAAGAAAAAGAGTCTAACTTTATCCTCCAACAAAGCACCCTGGAAAGAAAAAGATTCTAACTTTATCCTCCAACAAAGCACCCTGGAAAGAAAAAGATTCTAACTTTACCCTCCAACAAAGCACCCTGGAAAGAAAAAGAGTCTAACTTTATCCTCCAACAAAGCACCCTGGAAAGAAAAAGAGTCTAACTTTATCCTCCAACAAAGCACCCTGGAAAGAAAAACATCTTTTTTTGTACAGAAGACACCCCTCACAGTCTTCCTCTGAGGTTCAACAAAAAGTGTAACTTTAAAATACATGCTTTTAGACATGATGAACATTCAGTAAAAAAGACACTCCCCTGCCAAACAGTCCCATTTGGACAACCTTTTTCATATACTTTGCAAAAAGACGTACCAGTGAATTGTGCAAATTTTAATCACAAATAATCTTCAAGCCTCATCAAACTCTACTCACACAGAAAATCACCACTCACATCCTTTCCAAGAACAAGAGAACACCCACCTTCCCCAGCGGTCTTGGAGGCATTCCGGCACCGGGTGGGGGTGCAGAAAAGGGGTTATAAGCAGCAGGTGGCGGTGATGACATCAAAGACGGAGGCACAGACTTAGGTACATAGGAGGCTTGCACAGGAGGAGGAGGTCTCATAACAGGTGGCGGCGAAGGTTCTGCTATAGGCGCTGGAGACGCCAAACGCTGACGGGTCCCGGTCTGTTTGAAATTCAAACCAGGGATATGCTGTGGTTCTGGCCTTTTTGTCGGCTTACGGGCCTCCAGCTGTTCTGATGTATCTGTTGGTTTGAAAAAATGAATAAGAGAGAAGGAAGTGTGAGGCCATTCCCCCAAAAATTATATTTAATTACATTTTGGACTTCTTTTAGTGTAGCAATGAAATAGATGTGAATGTTCACAATCAGAACTAAAAACAAACATTTTGCTTTTTTTCTTCTTTTACTTTTCAATCATTTTTAAAATCAATGCTTTAATCCCTCCGCACATTTTTTGTGTGCATTTATGAATGCTCGATCACCTGCACATCCCACAGGCCCTCTCTCTCTGCCTCTGTCTTTCTCCAAACAAGCCGAGATACAAATGCATGAAACCTATGCATCTATGCTGAAAATAAGACATGAGAAAAAAGATTAAATCAGTACTTGATGAAAAGATGATTCGGGTAATCGATCCATGACATATTGATACATTTTTAAAAAGTGGATTTTCACTGACCGATGCCATGCTTCCTAAGCTCTTCTATGAAGTGTGTGACAGAAAACTCTCCATCTCGCTCCATATACCACAGATCCATCTCTTGGCGATTGTGAGGAAACGTGCACCTGTGTTCTCCGATCCTACATGGCAGGGAATTCGCAAACTGCTGACACATCTGCAAAAACATACATACACAGCACATATAAATGGTGTAAGACATACATAATACATACGTATGCAAACATGCATGCAGACACACAGAGCACACATGCATGAACGCACACCCACACTGCAAATGATCAATTACAGCGTTTTGAAGCATTTCTTGCATTTATGGTGAAGCAGAACCAATTTGACACATTTTCGTGAGATAAAGTATTTTGAGGACAGGAAAGTTGGTATTTTCCTGCATTTAAACTCTTACTAAGGCTTGACTAGAAAATACTTGAAAACAATCTCTAACAAAATTAACTTAGTTATATAATCCACTTAACAATAATATAAGTGCTTTATTCTAGAAAAATCCATGTTCAGTTGTTCACTTCAATAGAGATTTACTTAAAATATAGTGAGGGAAAGTGTATCAATTTCCTCTGGCTCAGATGCATTGTCAATTTTTTTTTCAAAACGCAACATCCTCAACAAAAAAACACCACACAAATAATCAGAATGTGAAAAGTTTTAATCATTTAACCCACACTTACCTTAAAATCTGCAAATCTACTGTTGTGCATTTGAGGATAAGGTCGAATTTTGATCCAGTTGAGTGACTCATTTCCCTTACGTCGGATGACACATACATCCCTCTCACATTGGTGCCTAAGGTTAGCGTTAAGGTTGTAGGCTTTGTAGCCTTCACCTGTCTTAACAAAACACCTGCAACACAAACGAAAACCGTATCTGATTAGTATGCATCTCTTGTCCTCTCTTTTTTTTCTCCAATTTTTCTTCTTCTTTTTTTTTGAGGGGGTAAAAGCTGGACAAAGGTGGTCTTCTTCTTCTGCGTTCGTGGGCTGAAACTCCCACGTACACTCGTGTTTTTTGCATGAGTGGAATTTTACGTGTATGACCGTTTTTTACCCCGCCATTTAGGCAGCCATACGCCGTTTTCGGAGGAAGCATGCTGGGTATTTTCGTGTTTCTATAACCCACCGAACTCTGACATGGATTACAGGATCTTTTTCGTGCGCACTTGGTCTTGTGCTTGCGTGTACACACGGGGGTGTTCGGACACCGAATAGAGTCTGCACACTAAGTTGACTCTGAGAAATAAATCTCTCGCCGAACGTGGGGACGAATTCACGCTGACAGCGGCCAACTGGATACAAATCCAACGCGCTGCCGACTGAGCTACATCCCCGCCCCAGACAAAGGTGGTCACATCTAAATATTTCAAAAACATAACTGTCTGCTTTGACATTACAAAAGTGCACGTGTCATGAACAAATTTGATCTCATAACTTTGCTAATTGCAATAGGAAAAACACGAACAACAGGGCCAAGCAAAGTTCTAGTCTTTCTAAGGCTCATGAATGGCTCTTTTCGTTTTCCGATACTTTGCCAATTCACGAGAACCCTAAATCCATGAAGCCCTGGCCTAGAACCAGTGTGGGTCTGAGCAGCTAAGATGTACTCACATTCTACAGGCCAGTCTAAACTGCCAGGCATCTTCCAAAGGCCAGCTGATGTTGACTGGCGGCAACCTAGGTCCACTAGCATTCTGGGATGTCTGACTTTTTGATTTTGCAGCGCCATGGCCCTTAACTGGAAAACAAATCATAAAAAGACAGGTTGCATTTCACACAGAGCAACATCGTACAGTTTACTGAAGATTGTAACAGACTTACTTTCAGGTGAAATTCTGTGGTTTTTTCTTTTTAATGGCACAAACTGCTTTCCGTGCTTTATCACTCGTCAGTAAAGTTTTTGCTTTTTTTTGTTCTTACAGTTACACTGAAGAATATAACAGACTTCCTTTCAGATGAAATTCTACTTCTAATACAGTGCGGCGGGGGGGGGGGGGGGGCATATCTTCTAAGGCTTTACTTCATCTCTACTTCCAATTCTTAGATCATCTCCTGTTGGCTCATTCCTGATTGTTCTTATGAAAATCCTTTATTTGAAGTGATAAATATATGACAGACCAGCACACATGAAAGCGACTATTATCTGTTGAAATCAATAATTTAGAACAACTTACCAACAGAGAAGTCATCCAAACCCATTCCATTAGGCTGGCCCTGTGATAAAAAATTTTTTTGAAGAGGTTCAAGTTGTACGTTAGAGTGTACACTTACTACATTCATTGGATACATCGAACTTAGGTCATCACTTAAGGAGCACAAGGGCATTTGAATTTCATAACTCTGTTGGGGTTTCCATTGGCAGAGTTGTGTCCCTTCAAAACAGTGTGGCAAACACACATGGCAAGCGATCATGGCAGTGGAAGACTGTGAGCTCCAATGAGCATAGCTTTCAAGGAAATGTGCATGCGATTGAGCGGACACTGCATAACATACACACTGGAGCTCATTATGCACTGTGAGTGTGGCGTCAGGATTGCATGCTTTGACATACCAGTGCCGTATCTACCTCACTGTTTTGAACGAGCACTTGTTGGACCCCCTACTTGGCGTTTTGCGCCTTCGACTTTGTCCCATTAGAATTTGACTGAGGAGGTCAAATGGCCCAGGCTTATTATCCCAGGCTGAACCCAGAACCCCCTCCTCCCATCCCATTTAAGACCTCCCAAAATTTGAGAAAATTATGCATTTAAATCCAGGGAGTATTCAAATTGAGTTGAATTTACAACGTTATTTACAGAAAATCGGGAAAACACGGGTTTAAAAATGGGTAGTCTTAAAGGCGAGTTACGCTTTAACAGCTGATGTGGCGAAGTTTTTATTTTTAAATCTCAAGTGTTGCAGAAGTACAAATACAAGCATATAAGTATGACAAAGCAAAAGCTGAAACACAGAGATCTTTTCTTTCAACAGATCATACAAAACTCTGCGCTTACCTTATTAGCTGCTGCACCGACTTTCTTAAATCCCATGGTTTGCTGCAAGATGTCTGACCCTAAGTCAGGCTCCGTTGGCGTTACTTGTACAACATTAGTCTTCCTCTGGCCCGCGGATTTTCCATCTGCTGGATTCTGTCTAACGTGGGTGTAGTTACTGACAAAGTGGTCATCCTCGCTAAGATTACTGGAGTCCGAATCTACATCAGAGTCCGACGAATCTTTAGCTTGCCTTACTATAGGCTGTGGGTTCTTAGCTGTAAAAAAAAGAAAAAGATGCAAGGTGAGATGAAATCGAGTTAGTTTCATCAGAAATGGCACAATCATACTTCAGCTGCACATCTTCATGTTTTTCCCCAACATTTTGTCAAATGCTTGACAGGATGAAAAAAATAGCACCATAAATCGTCTTGACTGAATTCATTCATCAAACACTCCCTCAAATCGAAAATTTTATTGTAAATTTTCATTTAATAAATATACCTACCCGAATCACATGTAGCATTGACACAATCGGAGATGCTAGGTTCTGAAAAGGCTAACCGTCTAAGGGAAGCAACCCCAACCACAAAAAGTGTAAACGTAGCCATGGTAATGACCATACACCCGGGGAGTTACCTCCCATCGTGCATGCCATGTCACTACTGCTACTGAACACGTGGTTCATATCATTCGACCTAAAGAATAAATTCTCCAAATCAAAAGCGGGGTTGGCGGGAGGGAATATACTATGTGATTCGGGTAGGTATATTTATTAAATGAAAATTTACAATAAAATTTTCGATTAAATTACATATTCCTACTCCGAATCACATGTAGCAGATTACAACAACAAGGCGGTGGGAAAGAAAAATCTAACTCACTCAAAAAACCTTGCCAAAAACCTGGACCGCTGCCAAAGAATCAGGGCGGTCCCAGTGGGAAAGAAAATCTAACCCACTCAAAAGCCCTTGCCAGGGCTGGCCCACTGCCAACAGGCAGTGAGGGAACCAAGGAAAGTCCTGATTGACAGCCGAGAAGTATCTCAGGCAAAGCGAAAGAGACAACCTCAGAGATCCAGAAAGCTGTGCTCAGCACTTCTTCCAATCTCCTAGCCGTAAAAAACAGCACAGGAATAGACCCAAGCCTTGGATTAATAACCCTGGCGAGCCAAGGGAAAGACAAGCTTCCCCCCCCCCCCCCCCTTTTTATTGGAAGGAAATGCTAATGTCCTGAGAAGATCCGTGCGTAAGGTTGTCCCCTCAACTGAGAAGGACGAACCCCCGCGGTGACCTTAAGACAACCATGCCAAAGTCTGCAAACCTTGGGATGTAGTAAAGCCCAAAAGGCTTGTGAGAAAGAAGTCAGCTCAAAATAAGAGTGACCAATCCCCACGAAAGAGCGAGAGAGAGACATCCAAGCACTAAGTACCAGAGTCCACCTCGAAGAGAAAACTCACAAATAGAAGGTCGCCAGTCATCCCCTACCAGTCCCTGCGAACGCAGGGAGAGAGGTAGCACCCGACAGCAGCCACTTACGACTGTGCGTAAGCTACCGGAAGTGAGGACCCACGGTGGTCAAAAACCGATGTGACTGGCAACCATAAACAAAATGGCTAAAAGCCAGAATGTTCCCAAAACAGTCTGCTTGAAGGTAATCGAGAGTGAATCAAAAACCGAAAGCAGAAAACCAAGACTGGTAAACGTAAACCGTGAAGCCAGCCAGCCATAAGACTCCCGAAACCAGAGTTCTCAGGGAAAAAACAGGCAGTTAACTTCCTAGCCAAATCAAGAGCCTACCTGAGTTTGGCCAGAAACCCAGAGCGCGTCTGTCCCTGTCTGAAGACAGAGTCCAACGCGGAGACAAACGGACAACCGCCCTAGACAAAGTTGCCTTTTGTAGCCGGGCGACTGTAAGGAAACCCGACCCAACGGACGTCATCCGGACTCGCCTCATACTAAGATGAGGAAGAAGAGAGGAAAGGCCCAAGACTGAAGTCACAGGAACCGAACCTTAACTAAACCTCTGCCCGAAGGAGAAGAGTAGCCAAAACCTGAGAGAGAGGAGGAAAGCCACAAAGAACTACTCCTCAAACATCCATTGTCCAAGACAATGCCCCCTCAGGAAAACCTGAATGTTACTTCCGAGGCCAACTCAAGTGAACCTTAAGTTTGGACGAAACACCAGAACGCGTCTGATCACTAGAGAAAGACAGAGTCCGACTCGATGAAAGACAACAAGGACCAAAGTCCGAACGTTTGTGGCCAAACAGGGGTAACCTGAAGCCAGAGAACCCCACAAGCCACAAGAAACGGGAAGGCAACAACCACCATCGCCGCAACGTGGAATGGCTGTTGCCCGGCCAAGGCTGCCTATTGGCTGCCAGCTTAGCTTAACCAGAGGAATGAGCATGCTTCTGCTAAGCATGTTTCTGAGTATGCTAGCCCTACCTTCCTTCAACCTTTGTAAAGCAGTCAGAGACCTGGTGATCTCTACTCGACTGAATCTCTACTGCAGGCAAAGTTTAAGCGACTCTCTTTGACTGTTCAGGGAACTGAGAACGCGAAAGAAACGAGTCCCTCCGACACCCGCCGTACGAGCGTAGAGAAGGAAGGGCAGCCTCATCTGCTCCATGCTCACCCTAGCAAGGGCTGGCCAACAGAGTAGAGAAAGGAGGCAAGTTCCAAAGGCTGAATAAGCAAGAAGGAACAAAAGGTGAAGCCCGTGTAGCCGAAGCCAGCCAAGGCTGAGCATGTTCCGGAACTGAACCATAGCAGAAACAGCGGCAGAACCAAAACACTAGAGATACCACCTTCGGGAGGAGATGGCCTAGCCAAAACCTGCAAACCGTGGTACCTACAAAAGGTGACTAAGGAACCGGAAGTAGAAAAAACATCCTATCTTCACGGAACGGAAGTCCGACATCGACAACAAAGTCAACCAACAAGGAAGCCACCAATGTCGATGCACCCAAGGGAAATCCTGAGCCGAAGCATGAGCTGCGACGGAAATCCAGAACGTGTTCGATTGCTGACTAAAGACTGAGAACCAGAATAGCTCAGCTACGAACGCAAACCGAAGTCACAGTTGCTGGTGGTAAACTGATGAATGAGATGACCGGAAACCGGAAAACCATCCAACCGGAAAAAGACCTGACTTATCCCCCTACTGACGGTCGTGAATAGGGGAAACGTCCAGGGCCACCCGAACTGACTAGGCAGTAAACGCAACACCCAACAGGTAAAGTGAAGACTGCCCCGGCTGAGGCTAAAAGCCTAAATGCCCGTAGGCCAGCCGCTGTTCCTCACCCACCGACCTCCGAAGGAGTGTCAGGAAGAGGAGAAGTGTATCCGAACAGAGCCGGAAATGCAGCAGACAAAACCGCAAAAAACGGAAGCGAAAGATGCATAGAGTAGACTGAGGCCGGAAGCCCGAACGCCCGTAGGCCAGTCCTCTGTCAACTCCAGTCAAAACCGCAACGTGTACTTGAAATGGAGGACTTATGCTTCCAGTAAAACCGGAAACACCACGCCGACAACGGCTGCCGCACTGGTGAAACACAAATGCCCACGACGGAACAAGAGTGAGACAGACCAGAAGAGGACTGGGGCCGGAACCCGAACGCCCGTAGGCCAGTCCTCGATCAACCCCAGACAAGCCACTACGTGCGCTTGTGATGGAGAACCTATGCTTCCAGACAGGAAGTGTAGGAGGCCGAAGCCCCGCCCGGGAAAACCTTCGACGTGACCTCTGCCGCAGCTTAGAGGACAGCGTTAAGCCCTTTTCCCAATAACCAGCACGTGTGGAATCGCTGACGACAGACTGAATGTCCGACACAACCGGCGAAAAAACCGAAGTCCACGTACTGGTGGAAGGCCGGTGAAACGGCATAACCGGAAAACCGGAAATCCGTCCCCCCCGACGTCGTCCTAACTCATGCCTCGACCAGGCTAAGAGAGAGAAGACGGCAAGTCTGCAGCCGCAGGCACCGGAACGGCAGTCGACGCGACAACCGAAGGTTGAAACGCTGACTACATCGGCCAGAGCTGAGACACCACCTGCCCGAAGGGCTGGCGTTGCTCCTCAGCTACCGACATCCGGGAGGAAGTGGAAGCGAAAGGAGCAGTAAATCCGGGTGGAGCCGGAAAGCACCAGACGAGACCGCGAAAAGCGGAAGCGCCGAATGCGAGGACGGAGGCCGGAAGCCCGAATGCCCTAAAAGGCAACGTCCGGTCAACCCCGGAAACGACCACAGCGGGTGCGTACGTCAGAGGACCTATGCTTCCAGCGAGTGCCGGAAGCGCAGAGCCAGAAACGGCTACCGCCATTGCTCCGCCACACAATGGTCTTCGAGGAAGCCAGGGTGTGACTGAACAGAGGACGAATGCCCGGGGGGCAACGTCCGGTCAACCCCGGAAACGACCACAGCGGGTGCGTACGTCAGAGGACCTATGCTTCCAGCGAGTGCCGGAAGCGCAGCGCCGGAAACGGCTACCGCCACTGCTCCGCCACACAATGGTCTTCGAGGAAACCAGGGTGCGACTGAACAGAGGACGAATGCCCGGGGGGCAACGTCCGGTCAACCCCGGAAACGACCACAGCGGGTGCGCACATCGGGGGACCTGGTCAACCCCGGAAACGACCACAGCGGGTGCGTACATCGGGGGACCTATGCTTCCGGCGAGTGCCGGAAGCGCAGCAGTCGGAAACGGCTAGACAACTCCGGAAACGACCCCAGCGGGTGCGTACGTCGGAGAAGTAGCCGGAACCAACTGCCGCCATTGCTCAGCCACACAATGGTCTTCAGTGAAGCCAGGGTGCGACTGAACAGGGGTTTGCGGGTCGTGAACCCGCCGAAAAGAGCTGTGTCCCAGCAGGGACTGTCCGACGGCCTCACGAGGGCCTGTGGACCAGCTCGACTTACTTGAATCGCCAACCACAGCGGTAGAAGACGAAGAAGCAAAACATCCGCCCTAGACAACGTCTCGGCCGGAAGCGTCAAAGAAGCCAACAAGGTGACGTCGCCCACAGACAGCGGGACCAACGGAAGACGCAGGCTTGGAACGCGAAAAATTTCTTCACAAAGATAAAGCAGACACCTGCAACACCTGATCTGCTAACGGCAGAGAAGGCGAGGAGAAGAAACAGGACGTACAACAGTATATGACTGCCCCACAAAGTGTTTGTTCGAGGCAGAAAGAGTAACGAACAAAACATAACAAACATGTTAAATCCGAAACCACGACCAGTCCTACGGACTGGTAGATACCTGCTAAAGCCTAGCCAAGTAAACCACTGTCAGCAACGCTGATACACAAAATGGCGGCCAAGCGATAAGTTACTGGACAAAATTTAGAAGTCCAAAACGGACGAAAATTAAGCAATAACAAAAATTCCTGTCAAAGTAATGACGAAATATGAAATGGCTTACCAACTAACAAAGCAGAAGGCAAAAACGCAGGTAAAGTAAGGAGAACCTCACCATAACATAGGCCTAGCCACATAAATAAGCTGTCAGGAAAGCTGAGCAACCGAAAGTGGCGGCCACAAGATAAGTTACTGAAACGCATTTAGGAGTCCAAACGGACAAAAAGTCAGCAACTATAGATAAATTCCTGTCAAACCAAAGACAAGAAGGAACAAGCTTACCAACTAAACAAAGCAGCAAGCAAGTAAGAAGGTAAAATTACGTTTACCTCCAAAATACATCGGCCTAGCCACAAAAATCTGTCAACTCATGCTGACAACAAAAATGGCGGCCAACAGTAGTCACTGAAATATCACAGGTCCAAACACGGACGAAAATCAGCAACTACAACAAATTTCCTGTCAAAATAATGACCAAAATGGAAAGAGCTCACCAACTACGAAGCAGGAGGCAAGATAGACGGTAACGTGGCCGGTGGGTGTCAAAACAACACCAAACAGCGCAGCCACAGGGGAGCCCAAAAATCAACAACCTGCTCCCTCGAAAGCTGTAAGGTCGAATGATATGAACCACGTGTTCAGTAGCAGTAGTGACATGGCATGCACGATGGGAGGTAACTCCCCGGGTGTATGGTCATTACCATGGCTACGTTTACACTTTTTGTGGTTGGGGTTGCTTCCCTTAGACGGTTAGCCTTTTCAGAACCTAGCATCTCCGATTGTGTCAATGCTACATGTGATTCGGAGTAGGAATATGTAATTTAATTAATCTTTAAGAAGAGCATCCTCCAACCCCAAAAGCCACAACAATCTGAATCACTGATTTCAGTAAGTCATGCTTCACTCGAGCTATTGGAAGGTTGTTCTGTACAATGGTTGATAATGATATGGCTAAACTCGAAGCATTATGTCCAAAAAGAAAAAGAAAATTGTAACAAAACAGAAACATTTAAAAAAAAAAAAAAGATACCATGCTGACAGAGAATCCATTATATGAAGCGCACTGCAAAAATAATGACAATGAATCAAAGCTGTAACTGCAATCAATCAACAACTGTTTATTAAAAAAACTTATGCTATAAAATTTAAGACAGTTGTTCACAAACTTTAAAGCGACAAAAGTCTGCTCAGCTTAATTTTAAATTAAGCAACTTCACGTACCTTTCTTCTTCTTAGGCATTTTTTGAAGAACGGCTTTTCTTTGCTGAAAAGAAAGAAAACTGCCGCGTTAGCAAACACGAGTTAAACTTAAAATCCAAACGCACAAGTGCACAAAACGGCATGCACACACACAAAAATGCACACACACACACACTATTATGCATGCCAGATCAACAGTGATTAGTGCATGACAGCTATCCCCCAAGGAACTATAAATAACCCACAAACTCTTTTTTGTCAAACCCATAACCATCTGCACTAACACATCAAAACCACACATTCCAACAACATAAAATGAACATGAACTGTACCCACTCAATCCAAGAATATTAACTCCTTTGCACTATTTTTGTCCTTTTCCTACCACGCTGAAAGTCCACAAAATGGGGCACTGGCCTTTGGCTAGTACTTCTTATAATTTACTAGCCAGGGAGCAAATTTTACTCGCCAAACCAACCATTTATTTCAGCAACTTTACTCGCATTTGACGACTAGATTTAACATTTCTATTCGCCATTTACATGTTTCTACTCGCCATGGCGAGTAAAATACTCACCACCCTTAAGGCCTGCATACCGAATTCATATTTATTTTAAAACTCTTTCCTACTATTTTCCCATATATATATTCAGTTGACATTCATAAAAACATAAACTTTGTACTTTTACCTGTTCGCATCTTGTTCACATTTAGTACAAGAACAAGTCCTAACCATTAGTTTTTTGTTCACATCTAGTTTAGCTCACTGCCATCACTCATATTCAACCTCTCTTCTTCTTTGCCACTTGTACCTTTTCTGTCTTTAGGGCGTTAGTGCCTGCCAACCACTCGTTGCTAGGTTCAGCGCTGTGTGCAGAGGAAGCCTGCTCTGTCGCCGAAGCAGTCGCAGTTTTGGCGCTGGCTGTTTTGGTTCCCTGTAAAGCTTCCTCTGCCTTGGCTACAAATTCTTTGAAGATCTGAAACAAACGTCAGGTGTTGATAATGATATTGTCACTCTTTTGCTTCACATACAAAAATTAGGCAATAGCCCAAAAGACGAATTCCGAAAATAACTCTGTTGAGCTTGTATGGGTTGTGAAACTGAAAGAGTGAATACCCTTGTTTTAACCCGGACAAACATTTGAGGGGCCAATCACTAGCGAGGGGTGTGTTGGACAGGAGCACGTGTGAATTTATTTGTCAGAGAAAAAGCAAGGGTATTCACTCTTTTTCAACCTATACAAACCTAACGGGGCGATTTTAAAAAATCGTCTATTTAGCACCGTGTGAGGTTCCCAGTCCCACTGAGTGAATCTCAAAACGGTCGCTCTTCTTTTAGTATGTGACATCACTTCCATGAGATTAATTCATGACTATGCCAAAAAAGAAGAAGAAGAAGAAGAAGAAAACACAGGAAATATCTTTCCTCCCCAAATGGGGTGGAGATAGGGTGAGGTGGGGTGGCGATTGGGTGCATTTGTAGGTTTTCCACACACACAAAAATGATGTTCAGACATTCAACAGAATCTCTCTTGCAATGCACTACGCAAAGCTACACCACTATCAGTGTATCACCATTCCAAATTCTTATCTCAGCTAAGCCAATGAATTTTAAGAGAGTTCACATGCACCATTTCTCCATTCAATTCAGCCACCTAAACACATTACATGGCCACACCTTTTTTCCTACAGCCACCTGAGCCAATTACACAACCAAGTCTCATATCAATAGAAAATATCAGCTGAAAAGAAATGGCCGCAGAACCCCCTGTAGTTTGATATCTTTCATGAACTGTGCTGAGTACACAAAAGATGAGCAAACAAACAATATCCTTGAAGTGATCCCAATTTTATGTGATACATTCCACTTATCTACATGTACCACACTGCAAGTGAAGCCTTGAGATCATTCACACAAGGAATGAAGTCTGAGTGGACATTTCCTTTTTCCCGCATTCTTATGTAAAACATCTACCACACTGCAAGTGAAGCCTGGAAGACCATTGTCCAGTCAATCTAAGCATCAATGCTGTATCAAATGCTTTGCTACAGAACTTGAGCCTGCCGCGAACTTCCTTTACTTTTTTTTAAGCACCAACATCTTCAAGCACTGTAAAACAGCAAGGAACGTACCTCCTCCCGCTTACCTCTGCAGTGTATTGAAATTTAACCTGGTAAAATTTTAAGTTGTATTTAGTGTTTAACATCGTTTTCAACCACGAAGGTTATATCGCGACGGGGAAAGGGGGGGGAGATGGGATAGAGCCACTTGTTAATTGTTTTTTGTTCACAAAAGCACTAATCAAAAAATTGCTCCAGAGGCTTGCAACGTAGTACAATATATTACCTTACTGGGAGAATGCAAGTTTCCAGTACAAAGGACTTAACATTTCTTACATACAGTCATACTGCTTGACTAAAATCTTTACAAACATCGACTATATTCTATACAAGAAACACTTAACAAGGGTAAAAGGAGAAACAGAATCCGTTAGTCGCCTCTTACGACATGCTGGGGAGCATCGGGTAAATTCTTCCCCCTAACCCACGGGGGTATTTTCCACATCTCGCTAAGTCACTACACACTTGAGGTCATAGAAATTAGTGTACTGTGTACTTCAGGAAGCTTGCGCCTTCAGTTCTGCAAGACTTGTATTGTTATCATTGTTCTCAACATATGTAGTGCTTATCTGCCAACTTCCTTGTCATTGTTGTCCACTATGCTGTGGTTAACTCTGTTTTCACCATCATTTTTGTACAGCTGATTTCATTAACACTGCTCATAAACAGGCATGGGAATTGTCCGTGAAATCGCGGTTTTCCGCAAAAAGGAACTTACGTTTCAGCGAAAATAAAAAATTGTCCGCGGCAAAAAAAAGGTAAATTAAATTACATGGGTGAAACCTAGGAAAATCAAATTGACTGAAATTTATTTGAGGCAGGGGTCCAGGGGCCGCCCAGGTCCTGGCGGGGTATGGGGCAGGGCCCCATTAGGGAGTCCAGGGGGGCAACGCCCCCCGGCCGAATACGAATTTTTGCATTATTCATTGTGATTTTGTGGCCTTTCCTGGCAAAAAAATACACTATCATGCAGGTCAAAAAAATACCTTCAGATTCTAATGATATGGTAAAAAGGGTAAACAAAATCAAAACAATTCACAGAAGTAATAATTTTTGTGTGTATCCTTTCACACTTGCATCTTCCAACACAACGACACAATTGATAACAATTAACATTGACAACAGCCATACTACATGAAATAGAAAGTGAACAACTGAACAACTGAAATAAAAGTTCGAAATATTTAATTATAAGAAGCAAACATTGCCACAGGCATTGAAATAAATGATGAAACAGAATGTCACACATGCAAACAGCATGATGTAGCACTGCACAAAGTAGCAACTAAGCAGTAGCACTGCACAAATTAAGTAGCAACTAAGCAGTAGCATCTCTTATACAGTGGAACCCCTCTCTAAGACCCCCCTCTCTAAGGACTACCCCGCCACAACGACCCTTTTTTTTAACCGATGTGTTTCCTTATATAGTTGTCACCAGTGTAGCGACCACCCCGCTCTAACGTCTAAGGACCGACCTAACAGCTTGTGCAAAGACTTTGTCAGACAAAGCCAAGACTCTCAGTCAGCGTTTAACGGTCTCTTTTAAGCAAAGGCACTAAACCGCTGAGAGGTGTGATGGTTGGGTGGGCTGAGTAAACATCACAAACCAATCATCGAGATCAAAGGCAGGTCCATTGTGATAGCTGGGTGCCCTTCTTCCCAAGGATCATTGACCCAGTTTTAGCTAGAGAGGTGGTTCCCCTTTCATATCTGAGAGAGGAAACACTTCCTGCACACGGGTCAGTGACCGAGTTTAACCTATGGGAAGTTTAACCTATGGCCCGGTCTCTTTGATGTCTTGAGAGGAAACTTGGCCAGGGTACTGAGATCTGAGGGTAGTACATGCACCAGAACTGGTGGACACCATGGACAATGTCAAACATGAAATCGAAGCAGTTTGCTTGAGGAAACGGTCATCAACAACTGAAACTTCTCTGTTTTCTTTTTTTAAGAAAATCTGAGGTGACTTTCTTTGTGGCCCCCTGACCCCGCCCCTTCCCTCTGTAAGGACCCCCCTCCATAAGGACCGATTTTTGTCAACATTTTCAAGGTCGCTAGAGAGGGGTTCCACTGTAGTGCAACGTTCTCAAGGAAAAGCACTTGAGTTTCAAGCACCAAACTTATCACACACAGTTTTAGTTTCATGAACTCCAAACAGTCCCATCGCCATTTGTTGGCTAGACCAGCATCAATAAGATCTGTCCGTGCGTTTTCCGTCAAAACCGGCATCTTTGTCGCAGAAATCGTGTCACCACTTCGTAATGCCTGCCAAAACGCGAGAGAACTTATTTTTTTATCGTGATGCAGAGCGAATCCGAAAGCAAAGAAACCTCGCCTACAGGGTTTACCGCGAGCACGGGCAAAAGCACTTCCGGTTCACTATAGCAGTTCGAAAACGCGTTCCGCAAGTAGTTTCGGGGTTTTTTTCTCAATTTTTTTTGGTTTAAATTGCGGATTGACGGAATTTCCGTCAGACTTATTTTCAGATTGACGGATTTCAGTCAATTGACGGGCTAGTTTCACCCATGAAATTATACTATTGTCTCAGTATCCATTATTTGCTTACATGAGAACTATCAAATTATTGGTCTAAAATTTGTTTTCCTTCCGGGGGGTTTTGCCCCCCTGGTCCCCCCAACGGGGCTCTGCCCCTGTACCCCGCCGGGGCCTAGGCGGCCCCTGGACCTCGGCCTATTTTCAGAGTTATTTCTATTTTGGAATTTTCCATGCCTGCATAAGACTGGCTATACCCGTAATGTCAACCCTAATACAGTGTTTCACAATGCTAAAGATCCTCTGCGAAGGTGGGTGTTGATTACTAAACACATACACACAAAATATCTCACACCTGGTTATTAACAGCTATTGTGTTTTCAGCGTAGCAATAGGGCCCGATATTTAGACGAGACAAGTATAATGCCGACGAGTCGAAGACGAGTCGCATTATACTTGTTCGAGTCTAAATATCGGACCCTATTGCTACGATGAAAACACAATAGCGTTTATATAGCTATTCTGACATTAAATTCTGTGTTAAAATCATGTTTTTGTCAGCAACAAGGACCAGAATGGTCCATGTCGTTGATTGCAGACGACGGTTCCCTTTCTGCATGAAGCCACGGAAATAACCGAACATTGAAAAACCCACGGACATGTATTACGGAGAAAACTCAAGATAACCGGATGCTTAGCATTACGTCAATATCTTAGGAATCATATGACGTTATGATGTATCATGCTTGCCTACGTAGATTGTATGTTCGAAAGTCTGACTTCTGTTGGGAATTCGCGTGGTGAAGACTGCGGTAAATCTGTAGATGATAAGAGAACAAGGATTGTCTCAGAAGAAACGACGAAATGTTTCAGACCGGTAACTTCATTTCAACATTGCACTACACAATGGACGTTCTATGTGACAGGAGAGTTTGCTGATTTTGTGTTAAACATTGGTGATTGGAGAGATCGTCTGCAAAAATCAGAGATAGGTCGCTTCAGATTGCAGCTTCTGGAAATTTGCAAGGTTTGCTGCCAGTTAAAGAACTGGATTTTACACGTAATGTATGTCATGTACAGTAAGCAACAACAAAAACACACACAAAGCAAATTGCATCGTCTGTCGACTAGCCACAGACACAAGCCTGGCGAGGTATGCGTGTACTTTATACACGTGGAAGAAACCGGAACCATGCGTCTTTGTTATTGCCGATATCGTTTGGATATCGGCAAAAATGGCCAACTTTCGTAGCGTTATGCTTTGATGATCGGAAAAGGGATGTGTGAGACCATCCAATCACAGCCCCCGAATCCCCCCACGTGTCCATCAGAATAGCTATATGAATGCATATAATGCATGCACGTTCACATCATTGTTTCTGCCTACATCAATACCTGAACATGTGTTACATTTTCAGTTCAAAGGCAATGCAATGTCAAGACATCATATGGAGAGGCAGGCAGTGGTCAATCAATCAATCAATATGAGGCTTATATCGCGCGTATTCCGTGGGTACAGTTCGAAGCGCAGGGATTTATTTTTTTATTTTTATTTTATGCAATTTATATTGCGCACATATTCAAGGCGCAGGGATTTATTCATCATCATGCCGTGTGAGATGGATTTTTTTTACACAATACATCACGCATTCACATCGGCCAGCAGATCGCAGCCATTTTGGCGCATATCCTACTTTTCACGGCCTATTATTCCAAGTCACACGGGTATTTTGGTGGACATTTTTATCTATGCCAATACAATTTTGCCAGGAAAGACCCTTTTGTCAATCGTGGGATCTTTAACGTGCACACCCCAATGTAGTGTACACGAAGGGACCTCGGTTTTTCGTCTCATCCGAAAGACTAGCACTTGAACCCAAATTGGTGACACAAATCTGACAGATTTAGCATCACAGTATGTGGTCTCTTACACAGCCTGACAAACACAAATTGAACCCAATAAACCCTATCCTATATTTCAAGCTCTCAAAAACTTCAAAGCATTGCAAAGCATTTGGTAGGGCTTTCTCGCGTGAGCTGCAAAGGCTGATGATCGTAGTTCTCGCGACTTTCAAAGCATAACAAAGAGCATGTCTTGCGGATATCTCGCGAAAGCTGCTTAAATGTCAAAAAGGTTTATACATCCCCTACACACATCCCAATCACCTTTGATAACTTTGTTACAAAACGAAGAAATGGAATCGGGGTGGAGGTATATGAAAAGGACTAAGACCTTCTGACTTATTTCTGAAACTGTAAGTAGCAATTTTAATCGATACACATGCTATCAATTAAGGGTCTTTTACTGAAAAGTTGAACAGGAGAATGCTAAGAACTGCACAACAGGAACAGTGAAAGAAAACAAGAAATGTATCTTGCACACGAAGGTTTGTAGAAATGCAGGTTGTTTGGCACCATGAAGTGATAAACAAGAAGCAACTGATGCTTTCAAGGCTTGTGATTACATTAAATGTATCTACTTTTCCTCGTCAATAAGACAGATTCAACATCAAGCTAAATAGAGATGTCCAGAGTGATGTAACCATACCCTGGCTTCACGTGAAAAAAGTTGCAAACTTCCTTTGGACTCTTTTCTGCCTCATTTATCTCCAAGCCAGCTGCTCAGATTTGAATACCCAAAAAATGGGAGCTGTCTCTTTATCAGGATACTATGTTTTATTCTGCTAAAAAAAAATTTTTAAATGTCACTTGCTTGTCATAATGTCAAAACTGTATGACAGAAACTACATGCACAATTAACAGAAAGTACAAGATGCCTAATACTCTCGAATGAAGGTTTGTAAAAAATCAAGTCTCCTGTAAGAACCATAACACTATCTGTTGGTATGCAGCTATACTACACAAACTTTCCTTCTAGCCATTTTCCTTGATCACAAATACCTTCACTGAGTTTCCATAAATGACAGCTGACGCACAAAATCGACATCGATAATTTTTATCTGCGACATACTGAACCACACACGACAACAATTACGTAAGCATGTGACTTTTAAAAGGAAACACAAAACTGAAAGTAGGAAACGATTGGTACTTTTATCGTCTTCACAATCCTTCGACCGTCTCCGCATATTTTCTCCGGATTATCCGTTTTCCTCAGAAACCTAGAGGCTAACAAAATTGAGGACAAATCCGCAGGTCCTAAAAACTTGCAGCACGGAACTAGTAACTATCCCTTCGGCGAGCGAACTTCCCCGCGCCATTAATTTACACCATTTCCACAGTTTTGGTTCATCGGTTCAAGCAGCTTTCGTGCAAACAAAACGGTGACTTTTGTCAAGCTTCACTGTTTTAGACGGCCGCTGGTGTAAGAATGGTCACAAATATGAATACTTACGGGTTAATAGTTTCGCTTATGCTGCATTTGTACAGAATAGAAAGTCCCCGCGTGAACACCTCAGAACTTGTGCTTACCGCTGAACTATGGCCGCCGCAGGCTAAAAATAGACGCAAAGGGTATTCCCCTTTCATGGTTCCCAATCGACGTGCCCATCCCATATCTCTTTGAAAACGAGACAGAATGAGATATATATACTAACAAACGGAGTATAATGTCTGTCTAATTTTGCATCTCTGAGAGAAAAGCAACTAACAACTGCAAGAGCATTCTCTCCTTTTTCACAGAGAAAACGTTCGGCGAGAGATTTATTTCTCAGAGTCAACTTTGTGTGCAGACTCTCCTCGGTGTCCGAACACCCCCGTGTGTACACGCAAGCACAAGACCAAGTGCGCACAAAAAAGATCCTGTAATCCATGTCAGAGTTCGGTGGGTTAAAGAAACACGACAATACCCGTGCTTCCTCCGAAAGCGGCGTATGGCTGCCTAAATGGCGGGGTAAAAACGGTCGGCTACCAGTAAGTTCGTCACACGGTAGATTCGTCACCTATGACGAAGTTACTGGCAGGGGTGGGCGGGTGTTTATGCTAAAGAGCTTATGCTTTCAGATGTTTGATTTGTGGGAGAGATTCAAGATTCACATTTTTTAGAGAGAGAGAGAGAGAGACGGACGTACATACACCCACATCCATGACACGCACGCACACACACGACACACACACGTACACACGGCGCACTGACAAACACTCACACACACCATCGCACATACACACACACTCACTAAAACACACACGTACACACGCACAAACACTCACACACACCATCGCACACACACACACACTCACTAACACACACACACACACGACTTCAACCTCACTGTCAAGGAGGCAGAGAAACTCAATGTGAGCAGAGGGAGGGGTGGAAGGAGGTGCATGGGAGAGAGAGAGAGAGAGAGAGAGAGAGAGAGAGAGAGAGAGAGAGAGAGAGAGAGAGAGAGAGCCGCGCTCGGACTACTGTGGCGAAGTTACTGTGGCGAAGTTACCGGGACCGGTGACGAATCTACCGTGTGACGAACTTACTGGTAGCCAAACGGTCATACACGTAAAAGCCGTGGGAGTTACAGCCCATGAACGAACAAACAAACAGAGAAAACAAACCATGTCACAGTCTACCATCCCCCCCCCCCCCCCTTCACTGTAAATATACTAGGGATTTTATTTGTGTCATCGTCCTCTGTCTGTCTTCATCTTTGCTTGCACAAACATAAAAATTCATGTCAAGAATTTATGTTATTCTTTTAGACTAAAATCTACCCTTGCCTCAACATTTTGACTGACTGGAAATACAAAACTGTAAATGAGGAAAAAGGTGGGAGCAAATGAGAAAAAAGAGAGAGGGGGGGGGCGACATTGTGTTTTTTTTTTCTTTTTTCCCCCTTTATCTTTGCATTATGATACATGTATAGCCATGTTGGCGGATTTGAATTTATCTTATTTTTATGAATGATTAAGTAGATGATGAGTGAACAGATGGCGAACCATGCGAAAATAATGAAAGAAAGAGAGTTTAGTGACACGCATAATAAGTGCCTCTCGGTGTCACCAAATTTGTGATTATTATGTCTCTTGTCTCCCCTAAGGTCATGCATGATTCAAGTGACCTAATAATACTGCTGCGCAACTGCATAGGGTTACTCTGGGTAAAAATGTTTTGATAGGAGGCCTGGCAACATGCCACCAAAAAAAGCAGTTGGCAAAACAGCTGCAATGGAAAGAAATAGATATGCATTGATTTATCTGCCAACAAATACAGTAAGGCAGAGTGATAAAACTTACACACCTGGGGCAATCTCCTTCACTATCTTTCAATCAATGGCTAGAAGGCGCGAAGGAGAAAAAGACTATTTTTCAATCAAAAAATCCTAGTTTTAGACGGCAGCACTAGTATACTTTACAAGTTAAATTGTATTAGTGTGTGTGTTTATTGTAAAGTCATTGGAGACCCTTGCTAATAAGAAAATGTACTTCAAAAAACAATATAAAAACCTGAAAGTGAAAGATGACTATCTGAGGGGTCATTATGAGAAAGTTTTTCTGGTGAATTGGACCATAAAAAGTTTGAGGGACATTCCAAAGCTATAATTTAGACAAAACTGCAATAATTAGCTGGAAAGTGGTTGCTATTTAATTAAACAAATTTTATTCAGAGAACAGTTGTTTCAATTACTCTTCAAGGTTTTAGGTTTTATTCAGTGTAAAGAGTCCTAGGCTGGGGTGCACGAGAAAGTTACCACCCAACCGGGAGCCACCCGCAGTGTTGGATTGGTTGAAAGTGTGATTTGTTGTGACTTTAACGAATCAGAACCAGCCGTTTGCTCTCTCCCGTTTGGATGGCACCCACTTTGGGTTTGTGCACCTCGGCCCTGACTTCCATTCATCGTCAAATCTTATTTAGTGCCGGATGGTATGTATGCACCTCGACAGATGAAAACCATTGGATTCAAGTATTCAAATCTATAATTTGACATGGCACAAGTGACAACTCATCAGCTTTTGGAAAGCACAAAGAATATTTATCTGTCTTTTGTCATATTGATGTACAATATGTCTCCCCCAGCACTCTGATTACTCTCAGAAGTGGGTGTTAATCCTTTGACTGTCATTATCTCACTATTCCTGTTTGGAAGGCTACACTGTAGTCCTCCAAAATCCTTTCTATTTTTCATGGACAGCCAAGGATAGTGTGACTGGTCAATTTTGAACTGATCGTCACCTAGAGTGGGTCCTCTGTGACATACACCAGGCGTGCTTGATAAAGTTGATATCAGCCTGCTCACTCATCCATGACAAGGCTGTTGGACTAGTTATAGGCTGAAAAGATTCTTGAATGAAGTTATCATCCACCAGTCCTTAGCAGAGTAGCCTCCCTAGAAAGGCATGATGATGTCATGCGGAACTCCATCCCTACACATACTGACTTTAATAACGCCTTCAACAACCTCCAAGGTATTATTCGGCCTCCTAAACCACTGAGAGATTTGTCAAGTCGTGACATCACTATTTTGATGGTAGACGGTGGAGTGGAAGGGGGGCACAGGCCTGGAAGCATACAATGGAGACGCCAAGGCAGAGGATGATGTAACTTGTATTTCACTCCTCAATGTAAAGCACAGGTTTACACAGTCCCGATAAAGTAATGGAACTTCAACACAATCGTCCACCAAAATCCATTTCGCTGATGTAAAACCAGCTATAAAACACTTGTTCCAACACACATAAAAGTTCTGTTCACATACTCCTCGAATACATGGTCAGCCATACGAAGTTAGTGGCTCAAAACTACTCTCTGCTTCAATACAGCAGCATAGTCACTGTTCAATCACAAGTTGAACACCGCAAAACAAAATCACAAAGACCGCAGCCTGGTCTTCACACCACGAAAACACTAGGGATTCTGCCAAAGGCCACGCTATTTACATGGGTGCAACCTGGAAAATTCCAAAAACCGGCAAAAGTTGGGGTCCAGCTTTTTTAGTATTTAAAATGCCAAAAAAAACCTCTTCTGGAACAAAAACATCGGCAGCCGATGAAACCAAAAACCGGCTGCCGGCGTGTAGCCGGCAGAGTTGCACCCATGTATTTAGGATGAGAACGCACATTGTGGAAACCAGTCAAGACGCAGCTCAAGTACACAACACAGCAACAGACAGTATGCGTCAATGGGTCAAGGGAAATAATCGGGACAGGGACTGAAAGTGAGGAGCAATACAATGGCTGTGAAATCTCAAGCCAGGCCAGATCTGAGATAGTGAACCAAACAGTTTTCACACTGAGTGTGCCTTTAATATACTGTTAAATATAAGGGTTGCTTAATTTGAGCTTGAGTTTATTCAGTAATCAAGAGTGGCATTCTGCAATCATCTTGACAGGTTTCACAGCTTCCACAGATGTCGTAGGTCACCTGATGACCAGTCAAATACAATGCGACAATGCCACCATTATAAGTCTCACAAATACTTTTACAGGTAACATGACAAGATACTCACACAGAAGAAAATAATTACAATGTCCACTTACGTATAGTGTACACTTATAGACAACAGCACAGTCCACTTGCACAGAAGAATATGATTACAATGTACACTTGATGACAACACAGGCCACACACACAGAAGAAAATAATGACAATGTAAACTTACGTATAGTGTACACTTATAGTCAACAGCACAGGACACTTCCACATAGAATATAAAATTACAATGTACACTTGACAACAAAGGACACTCACACAGAAGAATATAATTACAGAGTACACTTACAAACAACACAGGACACATACAGAATAATATTACAGTTGAATGACAGTGTACATCCATTCAAAAGTGAGATGGTCATTGAACTCTCTCAACTATGACAGAGTTGTATAGCACTTGAGTCGAATACTCACACACACACTAAAAAACACACACACATGCAGGATATGCAAAGTGGCAGCTCATCAGGCGCTGGCTTAGTAGACCTGTATTTTTGTAAGCGCACAAGCCTTATGCTATTAACGATTATCTGAAATTACCCCCCTTGAGCACCTGCTGAAACCAAAGTAATCTTGGTTATGACCTATACCGCACACTTCCATAATTTTTCTTACAGCTAAATGGGCAGAAATAACCAAGCTAAAGTGCTCTCAATCCACAACCATAGTCGCTTTATTCGAAAGCAATAAGAAAGAAGACTTAATATATAAGGTCTGGGTGGGCGAGTGGTAAACGCACTTGCCTCGGAAGCGAGAGGTTGCGAGTTCGACCCTGGGTCAGGGCGTTAGCAATTTTCTCCCCCCTTTCCTAACCTAGGTGGTGGGTTCAAGTGCTAGTCTTTCGGATGAGACGAAAAACAGAGGTCCCTTCGTGTACACTACATTGGGGTGTGCACGTTAAAGATCCCACGATTGACAAAAGGGTCTTTCCTGGCAAAATTGTATAGGCATAGATAAAAATGTCCACCAAAATACCCGTGTGACTTGGAATAATAGGCCGTGAAAGGTGAATGCTCGCCCTAATAGGCTTGAGGCTTGCTGGCCGATGTGAATGCGGTGAATGCGTGATATATTGTGTAAAAAATTCCATCTCACACGGCATAAATAAATCCCTGCGCCTTGAATCCGTGGTTGAGATATGTGCGCGATATAAATTGCATAAAATAAAATAAAATTAATGACATTGACAACACAATAAGACGATGTTCGGAAATAACTCTGTCGGGTTTGAATGGGATGTAAAAGAGCGAATACCCTTGCTTTTCCTCTGACAAATAACTTCAGATGTGCTCCTGTCCACGTTTTTTCGACACACCCCTCGCTAGTGATTGGCCCCTCCAATGTTTGTCGAAGTAAAAACCAAGGGCATTCACTCTTTCCCAACCCGTACAAACCCGACAGAGTTATTTTCCGAATTCCTCTTTTGAAAATTGAGTGACACACAGACAGTAAAGGCCACACCACCACATATTCCTGAAACACTTTCAGGCAAGCCCTCTTGACACTCAAAGCTTAGAGTACAACTTTACTTACAGATGGTTGCTTTTGCATGCCCTCCCTTGCATCTGCGAGGCATTCCTTGTAACGTCTCAAGCCAAAGAGAGCCTGCACCCTGCGATACTTTGCTTTCACATTCTCTGGTTGCAGGACAAGGGCTGCACAATAGGAAATGATTATGGTCACGCTCTGTATAGTGGAACCCCTGTTGTAAGACCCCCCCCCCCCCCCAATTTAAGACTTCCCCCTTAACGCACAACGGACCTTAATTCTTCAGATTTTCTGTTTATTACCTCTGTTAATTTACATCCATTTTGAGACCAAATTTTCTCATGTTTTGAGATCTTAAAAGGGGGGTTCCTCTGTACACTGTTTGTGTGAAACAAGAATGAAGAATGCTGCAGAAATCTGTTCACTACTTTCTTTTATATATGCTTGTAAGAAATGAGCTAAAACAGTGTAAAACTGCTCCCCTCCATTCCGTTTATTAATTCTTTTTATATTTGAGCTATTTATTTCATGCTTGTAAGAAGTTTTGCCGCTCCTTTTAAACACTTTTTTAAGAATCTGATATTGCATTAACAAAATCTGGATAGACGTAAATTGTAAAAAGGGGAGGCTCCTGTGTCATGGTAATATTAAGTTGTGGTGAGTTAACCAAGGTGCAACTTTAACAATCATACACTCAATTGTAAGTCAAAGTATAATCTTTGTCCACTGAAAAATGCAGCACTGAATTACAAACTAACAACAAACAGGCACGCACAAACTGATTTTGTTGTCCACAATCACAAATGAAAATAGAATAACTAAAACAGCATTCGGCTTACCATTGTCAGAATAAGGTAGAGCTTCAGCAAAGCTGTTCTGAAACAGAAAAAAGGCAAAGCACATGTTTTAGTATTACTACTAGATGTGTCAAAAACTGATCAAGCAACATTCAAAACAATTTCTAGCAACAAAAAAGCAAACATGATGCATAACCTCACCTAAATTGACAAAAGCCACCAGCAGACCTGGGAACCCCTGTTTTGCACTTGGAGTACAGTAGTACCTGCCATATCCGGTCACCCATTAGTCATTGCAAAGGTGACCGCAAATATCAGGTGGCCGTTCATTACAGGCCCCCTCCTCCTCCAAAAAACCCCCAAAAACACGATCAAGTTTTCATGAAGAAAAGAAAGCGATCATCCACGAGCCGCCGATTCATTGTCTCTGTTAGTTTTGCTTTCGTTTATACATCTTAATTATTTGCGTATTTAACTCGATCGTCCTGGCTAAGCTATTGTTTCGTATGTTTCTATGTGTGTTGTTTGGATTATTATATATGTATTTGAGTGTCAGATAAACAAGTGTTTCAAACTCACATCAGCTGTGATCGATCCGGAAGTGACTGCCGTAAATGTACATGTATGCGCATGTCTGTATTTACAACTTGCGCATGCGTAAGTATTCATGTCGTCTGCTCGTGCTGTGCCGTCTGTGCACACAACACACACACACACACACACACACACACACCACAGGCGCTCGCCCGCGAAAGTGACAAGTGGCCGTTAAGTGGCCGCTCCTGTCGAGTAAGAGGGGCACCTTAGGGCAAAAATCAGTGACCGTTGACCGCGTCAGACAGGTTAACGGCCATTAAGAGTCAATTATAGAAGGAAAACTCATTAGTCATGGGAAAGCTGGCCGCTCCGGGTAGGTTCACGCCCACGAAAGGGCCGGAAATGGAAGGGACTACTGTATTCTCAAACAAACTTGCTGTATTTTCAGAAAAATGAGCGTACGTACTCCACACAGCATTTGAACATCCATGATTCAAACATGCTTCCCTGACACGCGTACGTCGCACCGTTCATTAAGTTAAGCAAAACATTTTAAACACATGCTTCTTTCAATGTTTACTAACAAAAACTGTAATCGTGTGTCAAAATACTGGATCGGCTTCGGGATGCGCTTGTGAAGAAAAGTAGTCTGGGAATTTTTCTCGTCGTATTTTTTTCCACAGACCGTACTTATCGTATTCTAGACAATCATGCGTTCAAAATACGGCAAAATCGTATGGGTTCCCAGGTCTGCACCAGGCTTTGAAAAACTGACAGTACAATAAATAAACACTGCACAAAAACTCTCATAAAGAATCTTACAATGTACTTCCTATTGCAGTGAGAATGTTATTTATTTTTGTATTATTCATGTTAACAGTGTTGTTCTCAGACTTAGAGGACAATACGTCAGGTGCGCCTGGACTGAATGTATGTATAGGTGAAAATGTCCTGACTACAAAAACAAATGTTCCATCAAAAATAGCTCCTGCACGTCAAAACTATCGGACAGTTGACCGGCACGGGGTCAGAACAATACGTCAGATCAAAAAAGTATGCATCAATGACCGAATACTGAGGCCTGGGAACAACACTGATGCATTTACTTTGTTTATTTATTGCAGAGATCCTAATGAGAAAAAAGCATACAGTCTTTTGGTAGCAGAGAGCTCCGTTAAAGAAGAGCGTGGGAACAACATTGATGTATTTATTTATATATTTATGAGATCCCAATGAGAAAGAAACGTACAGTCTTCAGGTAGCAGAGAGCTCCGTTAGAGAAGAGCGTGGGAACAACATTGATGTATTTATTTATATATTTATGAGATCCCAATGAGAAAGAAATGTAGTCTTCAGGTAGCAGAGAGCTCCGTTAGAGAAGAGCTTGGTAACAACATTGATGTATTTATTTATATATTTATGAGATCCCAATGAGAAAGAAACGTACAGTCTTCAGGTAGCAGAGAGCTCCATTAGAGAAGAGCGTGGCCATGAAGTCCTCGTCCACCTCATGGTAGAAGCGCTCCTCCAGGACTTGCGCCACAAAGAGCGCACTCTTGTAGTGCAGGCTGGCTTGGAAGAACTGCGCCTCCTTGAACAGCTGGTTCCCTTCATCCTTCAGGTCTTGGATCAGAACCAGCAGCACAGCCTGACAAAGTTCACAATCACACTGAGTATAAGTCGTAACAAAAACATACAGTAGAACCCCCTTTTTAAGACCCCCTAATTTAAGACTTTGCCTATTTTAAGACCTTGCTTTTTCAAATTTCTGTAACCACTGTAAAACTCCCTCCTTTTTAAGACCTCATTTTCTCAGATTTTTGAAGGTCTTAAAAGGGGGGTTCCACTGTATTCAGTTTCAAGTTCCCTGATTGACACTGTTTTATCCTCCCTACCCAAAACTTTTTCTTGACCTTAAAAAATAAAACCTTTTCGTTTTAATCTATCGATTTGCAAACAACAGAAGGGAAGCTATATTTCTCAGACAACTAGGGGACACAACTCACATGCGTTCTGCAATTCACCCTTTCGGAGTCTCAGGCGAGAGTCCGCGCATTGCATGCTGGGATTGCAAATTGTACCAAACACGATGTCTTCAGGAGAGGTACATTGCCGATTGCGTTCAAGTTTTCCCTCGTAAGCTCTTATCTCTTTGATATTTCTGTGGTTTTTGTCCCACGATAGTTTCATGTTATAAGCGGAATGGATCTTGAGTGTGTTTGGTACAACGGAGCGCCCCCTGCCGCCAAAAATGTGACTAGCCACACATGCGCACTCGAAACTCCGAAGGGGTGTATTACGCCTGGTGGGTGACTTATGTGCAGACCTGCTAGTGACTTAACCCCCTTCGTATGTACACGCAAGCACAAGATCAAGTACGCACAGAAAAGATCCTGTAATCCATGTCAGAATTCGGTGGGTTATAGAAACACGAAAATACCCAGCATGCTTCCCCCGAAATATAGAGTGCAGTCCCTTCTGCGCCGAGCGGCTGCATTTCAGGGCTCTCTCATATTTCGTACTGTGTGCCTTGAGTCGCCTTGCGGTGAGATATGTGCGCGATATAAATTCTCGTATTATTATTAATTTATTTTCAGCAATAGCGGAGTTCACAGGCATTTCCCTCCCCTTTCCATTTTGTTCCGGAGGTTATAAAACTTCTTATCCGACAGAAGAGAGCAAGAAAAGTTAACAAAACCAACACATTCCACTTACCTTAGTTGTCTTTGGCTCCTTTTCAGCACTGAAACAAATATCAGTCATTTAAACAAGGTACAATATTTACATTTACTACCCTCATAATCATACATTCTACTAGCACGCATTGTTACTTCAGATTAGAAATCAGCAACAATAGTGAACAGACGTACTAATACGCTAGTATGTGCACAACTGAAAATTGTAATTATTACCTGTCACTATTACTCTTGCCATCCTTTGAGAATGAACAAGCAATGCCTAAGCTAAGTCTTCATTTTCTCATTGTCCGTTTGTTCACAGGTGGGCCAGTGGGGAGCATCTCGTTACTCCCCCGTATCGTTACTCCCCCGGCTTGTTACTAACCCTAACCCAACCCTAACCCTAAGGGGGAGTAACGAGCCGGGGGAGTAACGAGCTGATCCCGGCCAGTGCACTATGTTTTTTTTTACTTGAATGTTTTGATTGAATGTTATTTTATTTAAGAAATGAATAAACAATAATAATAATAATAAATGAGCAACCGTGCAATCCCTCTTTTCTGAAGCACTTAAGCAGCATACCACTACCAGCTTCAGTACGTACTTTCTACCTTGTACTTTTGTAGTCTTCCCAGTGTTCACATTTTCTCAAATATTATACATATCACTTTTATCAGCCTAAAGTAAAGACAACTGGCGCAAAATCTTACCTCAGGTCTTTGAGAAAGGGTCGTATTCGATCAATTCTCTTCTTTCTCGTTTGCTCATCCACTGCAGCCATTGTCATTTACATAGACTGAAAAAGAGAAAGAAAAGACAACAAATTATTAAGAGAAATCAATATATAGTGCCATACACTTTGAAAAAGAGTGAATGATTGATTAGTGCGTCTGCAACATACGAGCCCCACTAAAAGTCATGGTATATGACTTCGTCTACAAGATATTGTAGCATTGCATAATGAGTTTATCTGATTCATGCCTGGCTGATTCCCCTCATTGGGGTGGGGGTGGAGTTAGTGAGGGGTAAAAGAGAGCAGGTGTTGATTTTTAAATTTGATATTAAATAAAAACAACTTTGGGTTGGTCACAATGATTAGATAAGAGAGAAAAAATTACGCTTGTTTGTTTCCATTTTCCAATTCTATGCCTAACCTGTTTTGCAGAAGACTAATTCAGTAATTGCTTGCCAATGTCTTTCCAATAGCAACAGGCAGCCTCATAATCTGAAGTCTGATAGGAGATGAGTCATTCTTCAATACATGTACTGGTTTCAGAAACTTCAGTACTTGAGGTAAGTTTTCTTTTCTTTATTTGGTGTTTAACGTCGTTTTCAACCACGAAGGGTTATATCGCGACGGGGAAAGGGGGAAGATGGGATAGAGCCACTTGTCAATTGTTTCTTGTTCACGAAAGCGCTAATCAAAAATTTGCTCCAGGGGCTTGCAACGTAGTACAATATATTACCTTACTGGGAGAATGCAAGTTTTCAGTACAAAGGACTTAACATTTCTTACATACTGCTTGACAAAAATTGACTATATTCTAAACAAGAAACACTTAACAAGGGTAAAAGGAGAAACAGAATCCGTTAGTCGCCTCTTACGACATGCTGGGGAGCATCGGGTAAATTCTTCCCCCTAATCCGCGGGGGGTAACAGGGCGTTGTGTGTATCTTAATTTCCCCTTGAGAGGCACTTTGTCGAAAAAGCTTGGAACATTCAAATGATGCACTGAAAACACACATGCCATAGTTTTATGAAATCATGGTATTCGCTTCTGGATTCAACAAAGGAACCTGCGTTGTCGACTGTGTACGAAAAGAGCTTCAAATTTGTGGTCACAGAGATGAAGTGTTACATGTACATACCAAATGTGTGACACCATCACTTCAAGTGCTTCTCAGACTAATGAAAATACTTCTCACTGCAGTTATACTAAGTGGACAGCTCAGAAAAAGAGTCCGGAAGAAGGTAAAATTGCTTTTGTGAAACATTCTGAGAAAAAAAATTTCCACTTCAAAGCAATGCAATCAAGAAAATTAGGCGGACAACGTGTGAACCGTTTTGTTTAATTTTTGAAGGATGCATGTATCACGATGCAATCTTAAAGTTTAAACAAAATTTGCTTCAAATTATCTCCCTTGAACAAACATTTTCTTTTCCACAATTTGTTTTTACTTCGGGGTATTTTTAAGGGTATATATATCATTATCAAGGAAAAATTAAAAAAAACAAAATTGTGTAAGCTGTCTAAGAGATATGTACAATTTAATAAATAAATAAAAATGATGTTTTAAAGTTACTGTGCACATTTTGCACGGAGCCCCAAGGGCTTTCAGTTTTGCAAGGAGTCAAAAACTGCAATATTTTTACGAATCAATTTTCATCATTGAGTAAAGGCACGTGAACTAATTACATCAAATTCAAAAGCTTACATAGAAGTCTATTACTGTATTAGTCTCACTCTCAGCGACAGGGAGATTTTTTTCTATCTTGGATAGTTTACATCAAGACATTGTGTTTGAATTTGATTATGTAAGAAATTGTACAACATGGTATTTGGGTCCATTTTGGCATACCGCACACAGCCTTTAGTCCCAGAACGTGATTTAAGAAAATATTAATTACATTTTGGCAGAAGATGCGAACTGGCAAACCATATAAAGTTTCGTTTGGCTGGCATCACTAACAGGCCTGAAAGTGGCGAGTATTTGGCGAGTAGAAATGCGAGTCAAGTTGCTGAAACAAATGGTTGGTTTGGTGAATAAAAATACAAAAAATTGCTCTCTGGCTAGTAAATTATGAGAAGTACTAGCCAAACGCCAGTGCTCCATTTCGTGGACTTTCAGCGCTGACTAAAGGTATGTGTTGTCATCTGTGAGATAGTTGTGTAACTGAAAAGCTTTTGACTGTTTATATCGAAATATATGTGACAAAAAGTTGCTTCAGCAATGCTGTGATCTGCACTGCATCTTAGTCAATCATTAATATTTGTTAAGTGAGAAATAAAAATATTAGAACTATATAATTTAAGTTATTGAGACATCCCAGTGCACTAAGGGATTTATAGAGCAAATCGAGAAAATTCATTATTGAACGAGATTTGCTCTATAAATCCCTTAGTGCACTGGGATTGTTTCAATAACGATATTGTCAGTACCGCCAGATAAAAAATAAGATTCAAAACGCACATTTTGCAACGCGCATTTGGATAGGCGTAACTGTGTGGTCAGGTTTGTGTCAGATCTACTTTTGTGTGGGCTGTCTCAAGTGTGTCGTGGCATAATTATGAGAGGAATCTTCGCAAGTCGAAACTGAAAAATTAGACACAGCGGGTTCTATTTTTAGATCAGTGGCAACTGTGGCACAGGCACATGCAATCTGTCAGAAAAAAACACTTCTGCTTTAATTGAGAAGCAGGAAATTTATGGTTTGTTTGTTTGTTTGTTTGTTTATTTGTTGCTTAACGTCCAGCCGACTACGCAGAGCCATATCAGGACGAGGAAGGGGGGGATGAAGGGGGCCACTTGTCAAGCGATTCCTGTTTACAAATGCACTAACCCATTACTTGTGTCCCAGCAGGCTTTAGTAAAACTAAATTAATACCTACTGGAAGATTACCAGTTTCCAGTATGTTAAAATAGGCTTAACCTATCTACTGCTGGACTTACATCAGAACACTAACAGATTAAACTATACATGAATCGCGAGACAAGCGGCAAGAGAAGAGATTTTTGGAAAAAATACAGGTGAATGAGCAAGAAGGCAGAAAAAAGAAAAGAATTCATGAAGAAAAAGAGAGCATGACAGGAAAGAGGAACCAAAAATCTACCTAACAGCAAACTAGAAAGCTCCTGCGGTTCCAAAAACAGGAGGGGCCTTTAATTTCATAACCGCAGTGCCCCACTGCGGGAAGGAAATTTATGGTCATAATCATTGGTATTGTGGAGAATATAAGCTACATGTCATTAAATAATTCTGAGGATGAGAGTACACTCTCGCTTAGGCAAAGGGCGGAAGAATACGCTCTGTGGAAAAGTTAGCGCACTCCAAGAGTGCGCTAATGCCGCTAACAGTTTTAGTGCATCGCCATTAGCCAATCAACTGGTTCACATCAGTCATGTGACACCAGTACTTACTGACAAATAGTTTTACATTACAATGTGTGTTCTTTTTAAAAAATTAAGTTAATACTGTGACCTGCACTGCATCTTAATGTTACCTGAGAAACATAAATAGACTGTAATAGTTTTACAATGTGTGTTCTTTTTAAAAATCAAAAGTTATGGTAGCACCAACAATGTTCAAGTGTGTCTTGTGTTCTGAGAGTGAGAGCTTTAGCACCGATTGCCTTGCAGCCTTATAGTAATACTAGTTGTTCACAGATTTTAGCACTGAAATATGTCCAACAACGTCAACTCTCTCGCTCAGTCTAAAGAAAATGTACATTGCCATCACTAACACAATATTCCCTGAGTTTTCCGGCAGGCTTTCAAAAGTCTGTTACGGTTGAAGCAAGGGTTCCAGCTGAACATAAAAGGCAAATTGTAAATTCCAATTATACACAACATATTGAATGGAACAAAATTGCATTAGTGTCAACATTTTCTGTAATTTGAATGTGCATGGCATGCGGCGAAACTGAATCAGATCAATAATCTAGATCCAGATTCTGTCAACTCTTGAAAATGTACGATCAATCGCTTCTTTGAGGTTCCATTTTATTCGTCAGTTCTGAGCCTTCGACACGAGCAATCGCCATCCCTTTGGACAAACGATGTATGATCCAAGAGCTGAAAACGATACTTACTTATGCTGTGTCATGATAGTAGAGAGAGAGAAATCAAACATCAGTTTTTTTCTGCAAAAAAAACCCTTAAAAAGGCATGGATGATTCAGGTGCTGTCGGCACCACGAGTTTCCGCCAAAGGTGAAATCAGACGGCGTTGACGTTTTACCGAATATGATAGGAAAAATAAATACTTTATCAAAACAAAACAAACAAAAAATAACACACAAACGTGCTTGTTCTTCAGTTAACAAGCGTCTTCAGTTTGCCGTGGCAACAATCTCGCTATCTTTCATAAGCAATTTTATTTCGTCTTTTCTTTGTCTCAATAAGATAAAGCTATCACCCCCACCACCACATAGCCCCCCCCCCCCCCCCCCCCAACTTTGAGTTGTTTTAAAACTGAGAAAGTCATGTTATATTAGGGCAAATAACAAAAAATAAAAGTTTTGTATCTGTTGACAAGACCCCAAAAACAGGGTAAGGTAGGTCAGATACTTCTTTTTTTCATTTTTTTTTTCATTGAAGTTTGATTTTTATTTACACAGGCGCATGTGGCTTTTTATTGGATGTTGGAGAAGGTTAAAGTGTATCTAAACCCCATTTTTCAACCCAAAACCCTTATTACCAACGCAAACATACACCCAGATGCATTCCATTCCCACCCCTTCAAAGGCCCGAAGATGCGAGGAGCAGACGCAGCGAGTGGGAAAAGTCCGTAAAAGCTCGCACCTGCCAGCCTTCAGCTGAAACAAGACGATGATGCTAAAAATAGAAACGTCGGCAGATGACGTAGAGATGGGAATGGGAGTGGGAGCGGAAGCAGCGCCCTCTCCATGGATCTAGATCTAACTTTCTGCAAACAAAAACACGAGTCAGCATGAGTAGATCGTTTCTGCGTCGTTTACGGTTGCAATACTATCCATGCAAACATGCCGGGAATAAGTAAGCTTACTCACGGGTTCCCTCAAGTCTTTCACAGAAGGAAAGCTTGGATTGACTTTGTGGAAACGGTTTATTCACAACCAAAAGACCATCGAGTGGACACCATTTTGCAGATGATGCATTTGCAGAACAGTTCACAGCTCCCTTGTTCGAATCCGAACTCGGTTATCGTCCGAGTCGGAGGTTGTTGGAGGATTCTGTCCTGTCAGGGATCCCACTAACGTTTATCAATGTGAAGAAGAATTTGAATGCTGCATACGAAGAAGTGTCGAACCGGAGAAAGACTCAAAGTCGACGGAAAAGAAAAGTGATGAAGGCAAGTGATCGTTATGTTTCTGTTGGCGGTGCATGATTAAATTTAACGGCAGACGTAGTGCGTTGCGTCTCCATCGTTTATGTAAGGTATGTGTGTCCGTGTGAATATGTGTAGGAGGGAGACTGAGACTCTCAAAATTTCTGATTTCTGTCTTGCCAATAAAATAATAACGAAGAGATACACACAGAAAGACACACACAAACAGACACAGACACACACAACCACACCCATAGACATGCATATACACTTTCTTTGATCCAGAATCACAGAGACAGACGGACAGACACATACACCACACATACGCATAGACATGCACATACACTTTGATCCAGATTGACACATAGACGGACGGACACACACACACACATTCACACGCAAACAGTCACATTCACATATACACACACACACAATCACACTCAAAACACACATAAACACACATCATACCTCCAGCAGATTTTTTTTTACAATGTAGAAATATCTAGGTCATTGATTGTTAGATTCATTCCTGTAAAATCTCCCAAATCTAACAAACAAATACATGTAGTTGAAACAAATGTCTTGTGCAAGAGAGATCAAGGGAGATAATTTTGATGCAATTGTTAATGACATTGCATAGTGATATCCTTCACAACAAAATTTGAAAATAAGGAATCGAGATCTCTACACAATTTATCTTCCTTGTTTTATGTATGACATTGACTATTGAGTTATAGTTAAAATTGTATTCTCGGAATTGTTCAAAAATAAATTTGAAGGGAGGCAACTAATAGATGAACAAACAATATTACAATTTACACATTCAGTTATGCTTTTTTTTGGATAAGATCTATTAATGAGAATTATACAATAAATACACATGGAGGGGGGGGGGGGGGGGGGTGCAGCGGGATTTTGAATGAGGTATCTGTCTAATATTTAGTAAAGCGTGGAATTATGACTGAGAGTGAGAGTCATTAATTCAGTGCATTTAAATTTGTATCCTGTTTTCAGGCTGTTCCTTGCCACTCTGCATTACAATGAAAATGGGGACAGGGGTGATGCGCTTGATGAGGAAGGAAATCCGACGTTGTCCATCACATTCCCAAAAGGAAAGAAAGGAGAGTACAGTGTGAGGAAGTGCAAAGGGCCACGAGCTTATGGTAAGTTACATGCAGGGTAATTACTGACTGCTGGTTTTTAGCACACACACACACAAATGAAAATCCTCTTCTTTTCTTATACTCCAGAATTCTGGCAATTTACCCAAACACACACTCACACACACAACTGAAGAGGGAAAAGACAGAGAGAGAAATATCACATTTAATTTTGTTCAGTTGGGTATTCGCTAGAACTGCAGCATTCTTCCTAAAATCAATTTTTGCAAGCATAAAAGCTGTACTTGGTTCCGTGCTAATAATGCCTTTTCACGACTATCTCATCCTGAGCTATCCACTGTTACATTTACAGGTCACGTGTCAAGATTGCTTCAACGTCTGTTTGAGAAGCTGACAAAGGATCCAGGTGCCTTTACAGCTTCCTTCCCAGAGGAATTTTGTGACAAACCTGACTTTTGGGCCGCTGCATATCACCCCCTCCCCCCCCATACCGATAAGAAGCTGCAGCACCATACAGTACAAGATAACCAAACTGATCCCACTTTTCCCCGCTGATGTTGACACCAACGACAATACTGAACAAAATGCACTTGCAAGGAATTACAGATTTTACTCTTTTATTTCATAAGTGATGCATTAGATTATAAATACATTTTCATTCAAGCTCAGACCACTCAAAACCTCTGTAGTACATCAGACGGAAATGCATATCTGATGGCCCGTACTCCACATGAAGGTAAAGGTATCCTGATTTTCCTCCCTAGCACACCATGGCACCACCTCACAAGCTGTCAGCGGTACTTCCTGAAAAATAATCACAAAATCTGTGACATAAGTGTGTGTTGCATAGTCCGGCAGGGTGTTCCTACAAAAGGTGTGGAAAGTGGGGGGAAGAACACTTATTTTTCGTGAATTGATAGAATGGCTTGTTTCATGGCTGGCTGGCTCTGTGTGTGTGTGTGTGTGTGTGTGTGTGTGTGTGTGTGTGTGTGTGTGTGTGTGTGTGTGTGTGTGTGACAGTATGACAAGATCCATGTAAATCTTTCATTTTACCTAGTTATTTATGTTTAAAATGTACTTTCCAAAATGTGTTTCTTTCCAGCATTATGTTGATCTTGTTTCACACAAAGTGTATAAACTGTGAATCTATTAATCACTTCTGGACTTCAGTGTGGAGAGATCCGAGGATAACAAAATAATATTTACTGGTTTGTATATCATATATTTTATGCATCATACCATGTCAAACACATCACAATATAGACGCGTGATCGACAAGAAGAGGAAATACTATGTGTGCACTTGTATGTCTTATCTTTTAATTTAATGGTTTTTTTTAATGGACCAACTTTCAACTTTGTGAGAAGAAAAAGTTTTTAAGACATGAAAAACAAGGATTGCTTTAACCTTTGCCGGATGCCGCTTTTGACTACACACTCCCGACGATGCGGGTTTGTCTGAACCCATACATTTGAAAGAGGGTTTTTACCGTTTATTCCTCTAACGACGATGCGGGTTTGTCTGAACCCATACATTTGAAAGAGGGTTTTTACCGTTTATTTCTCTAACGACGGTGTGGGTTCAGGGAAACCCACAGCGCTACTTAAGTGGTTGCATCGAGTTTCTCCGTTCACCGACCTCTTGCAGGGGAGGGAGAGGGGGAGGGAGAGGGGGAGGGAGAGACTGAGAGAGACTGAGAGACTAAGAAAGAGAGAGAGAGAGAGAGAGAGAGACTAAGAAAGAGAGAGAGAGACTAAGAAAGAGAGAGACTAAGAAAGAGAGAGAGAGACTAAGAAAGAGAGAGAGAGAGAGACTAAGAAAGAGAGAGAGAGAGTCTAAGAAAGAGAGTGAGAGACTAAGAAAGAGAGAGAGAGAGACTAAGAAAGAGAGAGAGGGAGACTAAGAAAGAGAGAGAGAGAGAGAGACTAAGAAAGAGAGAGAGAGAGAGAGAGACTAAGAAAGAGAGAGAGACTAAGAACGAGAGAGAGAGACTAAGAAAGAGAGAGAGACTAAGAAAGAGAGAGAGAGAGAGAGACTAAGAAAGAGAGAGAGAGAGAGATACTAAGAAAGAGAGAGAGACTAAGAAAGATAGAGAGAGAGAGACAAATAAAGAGAGAGAGAGAGACAAATAAAGAGAGAGAGAGAGACTAAGAAAGAGAGAGAGAGAGAGACTAAGAAAGAGAGAGAGAGACTAAGAAAGAGAGAGAGAGAGACTAAGAAAGAGAGAGAGAGATACTAAGAAAGAGAGAGAGAGAGACTAAGAAAGAAAGAGAGGGAGACTAAGAAAGAGAGAGAGACTAAGAAAGAGAGAGAGAGAGACAAAGAAAGAGAGAGAGAGAGACAAAGAAAGAGAGAGAGAGAGACAAATAAAGAGAGAGAGAGACTAAGAAAGAGAGAGAGAGAGACTAAGAAAGAGAGAGAGAGATACTAAGAAAGAGAGAGAGAGAGACTAAGAAAGAGAGAGAGGGAGACTAAGAAAGAGAGAGAGACTAAGAAAGAGAGAGAGAGAGACAAAGAAAGAGAGAGAGAGAGACAAAGAAAGAGAGAGAGAGAGACTAAGAAAGAGAGAGAGAGAGACTAAGAAAGAGAGAGAGAGAGACTAAGAAAGAGAGAGAGAGAGACTAAGAAAGAGAGAGAGAGAGAGACTAAGAAAGAGAGAGAGAGAGAGAGAGACTAAAAAAGAGAGAGAGAGACTAAGAAAGAGAGAGAGAGAGACTAAGAGAGAGAAAGAGAGACTAAGAAAGAGAGAGAGACTAAGAGAGAGAGAGAGAGAGACTAAGAAAGAGAGAGAGAGACTAAGAAAGAGAGAGAGAGAGAGAGACTAAGAAAGAGAGAGAGAGACTAAAAAAGAGAGAGAGAGACTAAGAAAGAGAGAGAGAGAGACTAAGAGAGAGAAAGAGAGACTAAGAAAGAGAGAGAGACTAAGAGAGAGAGAGAGAGACTAAGAAAGAGAGAGAGAGACTAAGAAAGAGAGAGAGAGAGACTAAGAAAGAGAGAGAGAGAGACTAAGAAAGAGAGAGAGAGACTAAGAAAGAGAGAGAGAGAGACTAAGAAAGAGCCTGCGAGAGACTAAAAAAGATAGAGAGAGAGAGACAAATAAAGAGAGAGAGAGAGACAAATAAAGAGAGAGAGAGACTAAGAAAGAGAGAGAGAGAGAGACTAAGAAAGAGAGAGAGAGACTAAGAAAGAGAGAGAGAGAGACTAAGAAAGAGAGAGAGAGATACTAAGAAAGAGAGAGAGAGAGACTAAGAAAGAGAGAGAGGGAGACTAAGAAAGAGGGAGACTAAGAAAGAGAGAGAGAGAGACTAAGAAAGAGAGAGAGAGAGACTAAGAAAGAGAGAGAGAGAGAGAGACTAAGAAAGAGAGAGAGAGAGAGAGACTAAGAAAGAGAGAGAGAGAGAGAGAGAGAGAGAGAGACTAAGAAAGAGAGAGAGAGAGACTAAAAAAGAGAGAGAGACTAAGAAAGAGAGAGAGAGAGAGACTAAGAGAGAAAGAGAGACTAAGAAAGAGAGAGAGACTAAGAGAGAGAAAGAGAGAGAGACTAAGAAAGAGAGAGAGACTAAGAGAGAGAGAGAGAGACTAAGAAAGAGAGAGAGATACTAAGAAAGAGAGAGAGAGACTAAAAAAGAGAGAGAGAGACTAAGAAAGAGAGACTAAGAGAGAAAGAGAGACTAAGAAAGAGAGAGAGAGAGAGACTAAGAAAGAGAGAGAGAGACTAAGAAAGAGAGAGAGAGAGAGACTAAGAAAGAGAGAGAGAGAGACTAAGAAAGAGAGAGAGACTAAGAAAGAGAGAGAGAGAGACTAAGAAAGAGAGAGAGAGAGAGAGAGACTAAGAAAGAGAGAGAGAGAGACTCAGAAAGAGAGAGAGAGAGAGACTAAGAAAGAGAGAGAGAGACTAAGAAAGAGAGAGAGAGACTAAGAAAGAGAGAGAGAGAGACTAAGAAAGAGCTAGAGAGAGAGAGAGACTAAGAAAGAGAGAGAGAGACTAAGAAAGAGAGAGAGAGAGACTAAAAAAGAGAGAGAGAGACTAAGAAAGAGAGATAGAGAGACTAAGAAAGAGAGAGAGAGAGAGAGACTAAGAGAGAGAGAGAGACTAAGAAAGAGAGAGAGAGAGAGAGACTAAGAGAGAGAGAGAGAGACTAAGAAAGAGAGAGAGAGAGAGACTAAAAAAGAGAGAGAGAGAGACTAAGAAAGAGAGAGAGAGACTAAGAAAGAGAGAGAGCGAGAGACGAAAAAAGAGAGAGAGAGAGACTAAGAGAGAGAGAGACTAAGAAAGAGAGAGAGAGAGACTAAGAAAGAGAGAGAGAGAGACTAAGAAAGAGAGACAGAGAGAGACTAAGAAAGAGAGACAGAGAGAGAGACTAAGAGAGAGAGACAGAGAGAGAGACTAAGAGAGAGAGACAGAGAGAGAGAGACAGAGAGAGAGACAGACAGAGAGAGAGACAGACAGAGAGAGAGAGAGACAGACAGTCAGATAGACAGACAGTCAGATAGACGGATAGACGGATAGACAGACAGACAGACAGACAGAGCAACTGACAACAGACATACAGACAGAGAGATACGGACAGACAAACAGAGAGACAGACAGTCTCTTGGAGACAAACAGGCAGACAGACACTGTTCCGCCGCTTTGGTAATTATGGGTGTAGCAGAACCCGCGCCGTCGGCAGAGGGATAGTTACAATCACTACTACTCTTTAAAAGTATGGGTATGTGTGAACCCGCGCCATCGGTAGTGTTTATGTAAATTATCATAATCAATTAATTCTGATGTTTTGTCATGTACACACTAAAAATTTGCAGACAGAGAGCAAATTAGGTGTGTGAGAGATACTTAAAATTTCAAAACGATACCTTTAATGGTTCCAGAGTTACAATGATTTTAGTGTGTCTCTGGGTACAGGTGAACCCAGGAAGCACGGCAAAGGTTAAACCTGCAAATTAAAAAAAATCTTCTGTCACCTTCTTCTTCAGGTGTGTGAATGGATGGGTGTACGGGGTACATTTGTCATGTGGAACAGACCTAGAAGTATCTGCCAACACATCACGGTGATGTGACAAGCACATGCTTGGTAAAGAAAGATAGGTGTGTCACTTACTCCTTAAGAGTAGCCTGTAAAAACCCATGCTCCTCCCGGTACTGGTAATATGCCGTCTCCAGCATATCCGTGTTTAGGCAGACGCTTTCAAATTATGGGAGCTGCGTGATGCATGTAATGCCAATTTTTTCGGGAGGTCTGCAAACATAACAGTATTGTTATAACTTATGGTTAACTATGAAATTAGTGTAAGAACTTCTGTCTTTCTTTATTTGATGTTTAACGTCGTTTTCAACCATTCAAGGTTATATCGCGACGGGGAAAGGGGGGAGATGGGATAGGGGAAAGGGGGGAGATGGGATAGAGCCACTTGTTAATTGTTTCTTGTTCACAAAAGCACGAATCAAAAAATTGTTCCAGGGGCTTGCAACGTAGTACAATATATGACCTTACTGGGAGAATGCAAGTTTCCAGTACAAAGGACTTAACATTTCTTACGTACTGCTTGACTAAAATCTTTACAAACATTGACTATATTCTATACAAGAAATACTTAACAAGGGTAAAAGGAGAAACAGAATCCGCTAGTCGCCTCTTACGACATGCGGGGGGCAGAGAAATAAGGATGTGGAAAAGAAGACTTTTGGTAAGTGAAATAAAGGTGATGGATCCAGTCAGGTAGAAATAAGACAACAAGAAAGGAATCGGAAAACTGCAGGGAATAGTAGGGAGAGTTTTCTTGGAAGGAAATATAGGTGAAAGGACTGGTAAGGCAGAAATAAGACAAAAGAAGAGAAGTAAAGGGGTGGGGAAGCTTAGTGAAAACACTCCCGCCGCGTGAAGGCGACCCCATGGGAGCAGTGTAAGAACTAAACTTCTAACAGACATTATGAAGTTAAGGCTTTACAGACTATTTATAGTAATGAATAACCTCTGCATCTATGTTGCAAAATAGTCACACTTTTCCTTTGCTCTTTTCATTGAAAAAAAAAGTAATTTACCTAATGCCAAGTAAAAGGTAATACATACCTGCCTGGGACAGTTCAGCTTCTTCATAATTTTAGTAGACTCTGTGCAGCAGTTGCATTCCTCCACTTTCTCCATCTCCACACAGTTGGCACATTCAGACCTGAAAGTATCACAAACAATCTTCACTCGTTTCTATCCTTCCGCCGAGTGTTGCGAATGCACACATGTTGGAAGTATTCTTAGATTTCATCAGAAAGAAATAATAATATTAGTCCAAAAATGTAACTTGCCAACTCAAAATGTAAACACTAGGGACTGCCAGATTCGCCTTCGTCAAAAGCTCGTGCGTGTCGATCTTCGTGAGTTTGCTTCTGTAAAATGTTCATTCTGGAGGCCTAGTGAATTTCTTCCATATAACCAGGTCATGTCCAAAATAGACACTAGCTCTGGAGACAGACTGAAAAACCAAGTTAGCATAGCCTAGAGCACAAACACCCACACAAACGGTACTCATGTCACAGTTCAGATCTAGATCTAGACTCCAAGCTTGACACATCCTGTCAGAATGTCCTTTTCTCGGTTGCTTGTACCCAAAATAAAACGTGACTTCGTTACTCACCAGTCTGTGTTCCCAAGGCGATTAATCATGCTGCTGTTGTCAGAAAGATGATTTTCCTCCACGTTCCTTTCATTTTCTCGTGCCCGAGGTTCAAACATATATGGTACAACACGATTGTGGTTCACCACGTTTTGTGCGCCACGACTGACTGTCGTCCATTGTGCTCTCTTCCCATGTCTACGTCACAGGCACTTGGCTGGCGCGTCGGGAGTTCTCGGGTTTTCTCGGCAAAGTCCGGATGAGCAAATTTAGTACGCATGCCAGTTGGCGAACGGCTGAGCGCAGAGCGGTTAAAGTGCAGAAAAATGTCGTAACTGGAACCCCTCTACACACACTCAAACCTGTACTTGCAGGGTTTAGACACACTTTAATGCTCCTAGTAAAGTCTTCAAAATCAAGTTTTGTTGTTTAAGCAAAAACTAGGGGAAAAGAGTTCTAAGGTGGGGAGGAAAATGAAGAGTAGTTTATGGAATGGGGAGAGGCTAGGCATCAAAGGGATGTTGATCTATTTCAATTGGCCAGACCCTGTGGTCACTGCTCCCACAGTCAACAGACTCAAGACTGAGTAGACTGGGCGCACAGGGATCGCGTTTACGCACGATTTTTGCGTATTTGACGCATTTTAAAAGTCGCTGACGCGTTTTTTTCGCCGCGCCGCGTAAGCCATACGCAAAAATATTGTAACTTTTTCTTGTCTTCACGCAGCGCTTTTGCTCTGACTTAATAATCACCCGATCCTGAAACTGACTATAGGGCTCGAGAAGTGACGACACACATGAAATCTGCGCGTCAAAACTAAAGCCCGTTTCTTTTTGCATCGAAGTATCGCAAACGAACGTAACGAGGGTATTACCAGATAATGTCTTGTCGGATAATGACACAGACATTAGCTGCTCTCCCATCTCGCGCTTCCAAAAGGCGGAAAGTGTGTCTAGTCGTATTAGAGCGGGAAACAAACTTGCAAGGCCCGAAGGTTGGAGACAGCAGGGGTGTTATTCGACAGGCGTGCGCGGAGTTCGACAGGAAAACTCGCCGTATTTAGGTAAGGAGTGTCTTTAAGTCTTTCGTGCGTGTTTTGTTTGTGTCTGTACGTGTTTTCGTAGTACGCAAAAATATTGGTCCGTGACGCGGTTTTTTCGTTTCGTTGCGTATGACTTACGCGTTTTTTTAAAAAGCTAGCGCGATCCCTGGCGCATCAACATCAAAATACCACACATAGTGCCAAATTGTGATATCGACCAGGCCATAGACGAGGGCCCCAAATGGTTTAAAATCGTGATCGTGATTGGTGTTTTTTGACCTTTCTGTGACCGTGATTGCCGAAATTTCCATTTCTGTGATCGTGATGGGACTTTGCCCGTGATCCGTGATGACAAAAAAATCAAGTCTCGTGATCGTGATTGTCATTTGTTTTCGTGATCGTGATGGGCATTATTGCAAAGCATTTTATTTTCAACGTTCATTTTTCACAGCTGTATCACTCTATGAGTATGATCCTCTATTCGTCAAGGAGCTAATCCCGATTGAAGGGAAGAAACAACACATTCAGAAATATGATTTTGACAGCGATTGCTTCCCTTTAAGAGAACCAATCACACAAAAAAGAGATCCAATCAGAAGGCGAATTGCAAAAGTCTGCCAAACTTCATCCAATGGAAGGGCTTCGTGCTAAAGTTGTGAGTGCATTCAGTCAAATTCGAATTCGAAGATCAAAAATGGCGGGCAGCGGTACTGTCATCGAACTTCTGTTATATTACGTGGATTCAAGCCAGACCAAAGCAGGCGGCGAGAATGCCTTCCTTGGTGGAAAGGTCAGGCTACGGGTCCGTCTTTCCGAAGACGAAATGTCAAGGTATGTCATATATCAGGGCCGGACTAGGTAAGTACTAGGCCGGGGGGTGGTTACAGATCGGGGGTCCAGGGTGCGAAGCCCCTTAGTGGGGGTCCAGGGTGCGAAGCCCCCTTGAAGCTGAACGTTTTTTGATGTTTCTGGAGGGAAAGGAAGCCTCTCCTTGAACGAAAAAGGTAAGTTCGACAGCAAGCTGTATAGGCAATGAAGAAGAATTGAGATTGTAAGGACTCGTACTTTTCATCACAAAAATCGTTGAAGAAAAATGTCTTTTGAAAGGGGGTGAGAGGTGCGATTTCTCCTCGGATTTCATGATGATCCCCCACAAAAAACAAACAAAAAAAGCGTTTGGGAGGTACATGCTTAAGCCAGGGGGGGGGGGGGGGGGGTTGCGCAACCCATGTAACCCCCCCCCCCCCTAGTCCGGCCCTGTCTATGTTGCTCTATGACTGTTCTGAATGTAGGCAAAGATCTTGAAATTTGTTCAAGATCTTTGAGTTTGATTGAGATCATTGACATTGTCGACATTGCCACGTCCGGCTGTCACTCGCTCAGTGTGACCTCGACTGGCTCGAGTCTGATCGAGTCTGCGTGTAGCCAAAACCGAAACTAGAAATGTGTTTTTCATCCCAGCAACGTGGACACGCTTGGCATAGATTCTAATTGTCGCTTCTTTGCATTAAGCTTGGATTTATTTTAGCGCCTGTAAACTTATCAACAATGGGTTAAATTCAGGAACTATGGCGGTAAGACGTGCCAGTTTGGGTCACTTGATCCTCATGTCAAAGTCGACCAAAGTCATGTTCGTTGGGGATTTTGTTATTATAGACTCTACCATCACACATACATGTACTTTAATTTCAATCCACCCAATAGTTTTTGAGAAAATGGGTTTAAAAGATTTAGCTCTGGAAATGTGAAATTGTGCAAGTATATATATTCATGTGTGTGAGTGAGGGTGTGGGAGTTGAATGTGTATGAGTGCAGGGGCGGATTAGGGGGGGGGGGGGTTACAGGGGTTCCGGAACCCCCCCCCCCCCCCGGCTGTCAAAAAAAATTAAGAATACTAACTTTAAAAGAAATAATGAGTGGCTGCTGACACCAGCATGTTTAAAATCAAGGATAAGCCATAAATTGTTCATAAAATAGCTAAATCTCTTCAGCTTCTGGGGGGCTAAGCCCCCCAGACCCCCACGGGGCCTTGCCCTGGACTACAGGTTGTAACCCAGCCCCCCCCCCCTCTGGCTTAACTGCTCCGCCCCTGGAGTGTATATTCCTGTGAGTGTCTGTATGAGAGAGAGAGAGCGAAAGAAAAAACAACGAAAACAACATTTTTGTTACTGATTACAAATCATGATATGTATTTCAATGTGTGTATGAAAGAGAATTAAAAAAAAAAATTAAAAAGTGCAACAGTTGTCACTTTGTGTTGAATAAACAATAGATCCAGAGGAGCGAATTACTGTGTGGTTGTGTTTACTTTGACACGTGCTTTCTGTACCTGAAACTTTTACCGTGACCGTGATTTGCCACTGGTGTTCGTGATCGTGAAAACAAAAATCAAGGTAACTGTGATCGTGAAAGCTAAAATTTCCCTTCCCGTGATCGTGATGATACCCCCCCTTTGGGGCCCTCATAGACCTATATTCATATTGTTTTACGTCACGCATTGTCACCTTCAGAATTTCAGTGAACTCAGGCCCTCACTGATCAAGTCAAGATTCTGTTTGTTTGTTCCATATTCATGCTGTCTGTCTCTCTTTCCGTGAGTGTGTATCTGGGTTTATGAATTAATACGCTATACTTTATTTGTTCCAGACTGATCATTTTAGCAAACAAATTTGTATATTTGTACAGATTGATATGAATAGATATATCCATGAGAGTCCATCTGCGGAGTGGCTCGGGATCCGGCTCGCCGGATCTGGAGCCCCCAGGCTCGGGCACCGGCGTAACACGAAAAAGTTACTCCCACGAGATTTTTACTCCGGAGTAAAAATTTCGTACGAAACTTTTACTCCCTTTACGAAAAAATTACTCCCCCATAACACGAGAAAATTACTCCCCACGACAGGTGTGTTTCGAGTCAACATTTCGGTCAAAAATTTTACTCCCCTTGCGAATGAATAACGAATAATTGATTCCACCCCAACACGAGCTATTTAATTAACTGCCCACGCCAG